>NC_079897.1:7553052-7556711 GCF_024868665.1 Triplophysa rosa
TGTATGTGTTTTAATGAATCTGTTCTCTGGAAGCTGTAATCAAAATTCCTTGTGTGTGTGTGTGCGTGTAAGCATACTTGACAATAAAATGTTCATTCACACTATTTATGTTTCCTGGGTTGTCTGATATTGCTGATTCTAAGAGCTCTGTTTAAAATGCATTCGTATTTCCTTTGCGTTTATGGTTCTAATGTAAATGTTTCATTTGTGTATTACATGTCTAATCGTTACCACAAATAACCACTAGATGGCACAAGCGTATAAAGATTGACGTTCTTCTTCGTGTTAAGAGCTCCTCCTCTAAAGGAAGTTGCGAAGTTGGTGAGCTGGGCTGTCGTAACCGCTAGGTCAGTGCACGTCTACACATTAATGAATATTCACAATAAAACGAAGGCGCGCATCACCGCATTAATAGTCATAAGTAGGGATGTGCCGAATGAAGCTTCTGAATCAATGAGGCTTTTTAAAAAAAATGTATCGGTGCTTCGAAGCTTTTGACACAGTGCTCTACTTCGCCATCTGGTGGTCAATACAAATTCCTACACCAACTGTGTCACTCAGATATTTTGTTAATTGAAATGTTATTATAAGTTTTATTTGTATATTTAATATATAATTTAATAATATATAGAATTAGAACTCAAAGTAACAAAGAAAAATAAGCACATCCAGTTCTTAAGTAACATGAATAATAATTTAATATATATGAAGACTTCCAAAATTAGATTTTTAAAATTTCTGTTTATCAAAATTTTAACAAATTGTTTTTTATGGTGCATTCCACTTAATATCAATTAAACTGTAGTTGGTTTAAATATTATATAATTATATATATATACGGGTAATGTGGACACAATTTTAAGTGTTTGGTTGGTGTTGGACTTAAATCCAACATATCCTGTAAACCTTAAATACAATAGATTAACCCACCAAACAATGGATACTAAAGTACTCTGTGTTCTTAAGTAGTGTAATCTATTACAACAAATAAAAATGGAATAGAATATGAAAATCTAAACTCAAAACGGGTGACTTTTCTTGCATTTTAATTACTTTATTGCTCATTTGTTGAGGGAAATAGTTTTTATTGTCCCAACGGAAATTTCTTTATTATTAATATGTATTTTACCCTCTCCCCAGATGGGGCAGACTGGTGCTCTGTTGTTTGAGTATCGTTGCCCAGAGCATTTGGATGTTTGGAGCGTAAGTGACGAAGCATTGAGGATGTATTATTGGAATAAGACAAAGTTTGCTCGCATATCAGACATGACACTTTATTAGCAGTGTCGAGACTGAAGTGTTCCCACACTTGAGAACGGGGTCTCTTGCGTGCATTCTCCATTTAAAGATCAAACACACTTCTGCACATGTAAGCTGCAGAGAACCGAGGACGGCGTTTACTAGCAGAAAACCAGTTTGTGGTTGAAGAAACACTTTTATACTTTTTGGGAACAGTGTTAAACCTGCAATTTACTTTTTGACAACAGTCAACAGACATTAACATGTCATGGTTTTAAATAGTACTTTAATTAGCAATACAAAATGATAAAATTATATAAATTAAATATATAATTATAACATTCCTATGGTTCAGCGCAATCGACGCGCTTTGAGTTTGATCCCTGCGTGACGTGTCAGTGAGGTAACGAAGCTTCGTTTCCTCAGTCAATCGTAAAAAAAAACAGACTCCAATTTACAATGCCCGGCAACACTTTGAAAGCACGAGTGGACGAAAACCTCAACTACTGTGTCGATCCGACACAGGTGTCTATGAATAGGAAGGCCGTTGAGTCAAAACTGTCTCAGACATAAGGTACAGACGTTAGACGCGTGGACGCGTAATTGCGTGTAGACGCGTAAAAATAAAAGAGTCTGTTGTCAAAATAAGAGTCACATCCAGCAATGCAGACCCTACTGATATTTTATTTTAGCTACACTTTCCTGTTGGCTGTTATACTAATTTTATTAAAACATGGCAATGATATGCTTAATTTAATGATTAAATCAATAATCATTAAACAAAGTCTTTTAAGGGGGAAAAAATAAAACAGTTGATTAATATGCAAATTTGTCCTATGGTGTGACGGCAAAAATTTAGGAAAAAGCCTAAGAACGAAGATAAATCTCTCTTATGCTATTTTATATTATAAAATCCCTGTTATGTTATTTTATATGATAAACATAAATATTAATAATATAAAAGAATGTAAAATTAACCTATTTATTCGTCAACTACCCGTATAACCAATATCCTGTGCTGTGATCAAAAAATAAAATGTTAAATATAACAGGGCTGCATTTCCCGATAATGTTGTCTCTTAGCGTGCTACGAAGACTCTAAAGGTACACCTTAACTCAAGTTATATACCTTTTCTAGGCGTATAGCCTACTTACTGAACTATACCTTAAGAGGTTACTTTCTTACGTCCCACGTTACCAGGTGCTGTCCATGGTGGTGGTGCTGAATTATTATCGATCGTTCGACAATCAATAACGAATGAAAACAAACTCACAATACTAAAGAGAAGTGAATGATGTCTTAACGGTATTATCGTTTAGCGGAACTAATTAAGACGGAACTGTTTTCATCCGGCGATATAAATATACGCACAGCTGAACACTAATGTACTAATGCGCTTGCACTCCTTTTTTTGTGTTAAAATCAGACAGGTAAAGTTAACGAAGTGTGGAATAAGTAGAATAGTTTTCTTTGTTTTCTTGCACCTTTCTGTAGGTGGTTACCGTTGTACGTTTATTGCTTTAGCGTGTAAAGTATGGTGTGTTTGTTTACTTGTGATACTGAATTGTATACCGCATGTTTATGCTTTATTTTTTTGTGTTAGTTTGATTGATATATGATTGTCAGTTAACCGTTATATTCTTTTTTTGGTGTTTGTTGTCATGTTACTATAACAGTTTGTTGATTGAGTCGTATAAAAGACAAAGATGCAATTATTTGTCAATATTTTCAGTTCTTATGTCTGATGTTTATTGTCGTCATGTTTGTCATTTATGACTTCTGAATAAACCCTTAGTGAGTGAAAAGAGCTTGTACGTGTGTTACTGGAGCAAGCCACGTAAAAACACATTAAAAATGCAACATATACAATTACAATAGTATGATGCACATATATGGGATTCCTTTTGTGCCAATAAGAATGAACGCAAACTTTTAGAAAACGAACAAAAATATACAATGAGAAAGAAAATAAACACTTTGATAATGAAAACAATAAACTCAATTGCAAGAAAGTGACATGATTTTCAAATAAACTGCTATTTTTCTTAACAATTTTCTAAGTTTCGTTTTTGCAAATAATAGTTTTGAATTCGCTGCTAGATTTTTCATTTGCGCTTTCCGAGTTTTCGTTGACGCTTCTCAATTTTTCGTTCACCTTTCTGGCACAAATCTCAGGTGTATGCGGGACTTGTAGCCGCTTTACGCTGATTGGCTAGTGAGTTTTTGATTGACAGCTCCCTGACAAGGAAGTCGATACTGAAGACAGTACAGTGCAGTACAGTGCAACGAATCTTAGAGAATGATCTGCATGCTGTTATCTTTATTGTTTGTACTTAAAACTACTTTCTTATTTAGTTAGTATATTAGTAATTGGTATTTGAAGTTGGTAAATCATGCGCGGTGTGGATCCAAGCGTCCT
>NC_079897.1:7558763-7562396 GCF_024868665.1 Triplophysa rosa
ATATTCTGACTTTCCATTGGCTAAAACCAATACGTCTGTAGACGAAATTACGTCTTTAGGCGCAATAACGCGTCCACGCGTTATATCGTCTGTACACGTTACGTCTAAAGACATTTTTGATCAAACGGCCTTCCATACAAAGCGAGCGCCACATTTAGGCGCAATAACGCGTCCAAGGCTTTAACGTCTGTACACGTTATGTCTAAAGACATTTTTGATAAAACGGCCTTCCATATACCAGCTCCTTCTGATCATGAACCAATGAAAGGTGACACGTGTCCCCATCGTCCAGCCTGCACTCTGAGAAGGGGGAGTCTGCAGACCTGGAGCAGGCAGTTTTACACCCCAAGCAGTTTTGCGCCCCAAGCAGTTTTGCGCCCCAAGCAGTTTTGCGCCCCAGGCAGTTTTACGCCCCTGTTTTTACTTATTTGTCCAGTAGGGGGCACTGTACATTAAGAACCACCAGAACAGACCTAAGAACAGATAACTTCATCGTCCATCACGAGTTATGGTAAATAAACGTTTTCAGGCAATCGTACAACATGTATAGTTTTAAATGATTCATTGATATCGATATGAATTCATTTCAACATCTAAAAAGATATGTACGGTATGTGTAATTTATACTCAAGACAATAAAATGTATACTTATTGACCAGGACCAGGTCGATGTTCTGTCTGGATCAACCCTTAGTGTATGCTTACTCGATATCTCTTACTCGTTTTCATAATTATTTTCTTTTTCATTTTATTTTGTTGTCTGTCTCTAGCCTATGTGATGGCCTTTTCTGGTAACATATTCTTCTGCCCTTACGAAAACTGGCCATGGTTTTACTACAGTTTAAACCCCAAAAATCATGGTTACTGTAGTAAAACAATGGTTATCACAAAATAACCAGTGTGCCCTCGTAGTTCTCGACGTTGTGTTGAAGCCGACAGATGGGGTTCGTCCTTGAGAACCAATCGCTTCTGACTTCTTAGAAAAGGCCAATGAAAATTGGCGAATGAAATTTGCATGCCGGACTCCGCCCCCGGATATCCGGGAAAAAAAGGGAGACGGCGTGCCTCATTCATTCACCTTTTGTTCTACGGAGCCTTCGCTCATGATCAACAGACTTCGCTACAAGTAGCAACTACAAGACTGCCGGCTCTACGACGTGGTGCAGCGGACTGTCCCTTCCTGCGGCGACTTCCCCTGGGCGTATCGGCGGTTCCAGAAGTGTTCGAGTTTTTTCTCTAAAAGAGCAAATTTCTTCAGCGTGGCATGTCCCACTGTTCTTGTGGGTGCAACACACTCATCGAGGAGGGGGACGGACACGATGTCTGCTTCCAGTACGCTGGGGCAGATGTTGTGGATACATCATGCCCGCACTGTGGGCGGTTGACGATTCAGACGTTGCGTCACGGGTGGCTGTGTTCCCACAGGACTCAGCCACCACCTTGTATGCTTCCCGTTCCGTGACAGCAGGACTACTGCCCTGCCGCCCGCTACGGCGAGCAGCGAGGGTGATATGAGGATTACTGTGAGCGCTAATCCGTCAGCCACTGGCTCACGGACATTCGCACCTCGTCTTGCTCGTCTGACCGTTTCCCATGAGACGGTCCCACCGTCTTGTTCCTCAATCACGTATCGGACATGGGTGATGAGATGTTTGTTGCAGCATCGGAGGGTGACTTACTGGCATCAGACTCCAACAATTCCTTGAAGCTCCCTCCCTCGGGGGGGGGGGGGGACTGGCTCGAGCTCAGGAAGAAGCGGACGTCGAAATGTCAGCCATGCTTTCCCGGGCCGCCGGCATTGGGTTGCGGTGCACCGCACTGCCTCTCCCAACGCTCGCGGCTGGATAAACGGTACATCGGGCTTGAGAGCGGCTCCAAGCCGCACTCGCTCCCAGTGCCGTGTTCCCCCAGAAGTGCATGAGGAACCTAGTGGAAAGGTTTGCATAAAATTGATTAAACATATAGTTGTGACGTCATCATTAGCGTAACCACATGTCATTCATGAATTATACATATAAACGTGATGTTCCCTCATGCGTGGCATTGCATATGGTCATAGTTCCGAATACGTCAGCGTATATGGGATTTTACGACAGGGGAGAAGAGGAAATTTCAAAATACAAGCGGTACAGACAGACCATCGAAAGCATGGCTTTGCGAAATTTTCTTAACAACTACCAACGCGTTTTTTAAGAATGTGTGCATTTGTAAAATTATATGTATTATGCCGTCAACCCAATGGGCAACATGGGCTGCAGCCGAGAGTCCCGAACACTAGGGGATCCTGAGAGAGTTCTCATTTGCATTTTAACATTACACATAACACATATTTGTCCAGTATTATGCATATCCGAATCACTACGGACAGTACATGAAGATTAAAATCATGTTAAAAACACGAAACATGTCAGAAAACCAGTAAACGAGGAAGTTGCGTTTTTTATTTTTTGTATGAAGCATAAATGATGTTTCATTAACAAAGTTCGGGAGAAGCCGGAGCACATAATCATCTCGGCTGGTTCGCTATCAGCAATCCTATCAGCTCAAGCGAGACTCCTTATAAATAAGACCAGAAATCTCACCAGCGCCATCTCTACAAGTAATTCAACACCCCTCCACCTCCCCGTCTCATCTCCACGTTTCCGAGCTCGGCGCACTCGCACCACATCAGGGGGAGAGTGTTCCGGGTTCGGAAGGAACTGGCGAGCTCGGAGCCCGCTCCCTGGACAGCACGCCATACGCATATATTACCTACCCCTGCTATCAGCATTATCCCTGCATTCCATCATTATTATTTGCATTGGCGAACTCAAAAAACAAACCACAAAAAATAACCAATATGTTTGCTTATATAGTAGAACTCTAATACTGGAATGCAGAAAGTCAGTTGTATTACTTAACCTAGCTGGTTAGGAAAAGGTAAATTAAATCTTGCAGTAAGTAGATTTTGTCTACAGCAATTGTATAGACGCAGATAAATGAACTTAGTACAAATAGCCCGCCTTGTTGGCAAAAGAGAAAGTGTCAAAACGACACTGTTTTAAGCAGCGACTCCAGTGGCGTAAGGTGAAAAGTCTTTATGCTTGGCATGGTAGAGCGGGGTTCAATTTGTCGTGGCGAAAAGTTGATCAGCCAATGTAGAAAGAATTCACGAAGACCAGAGAGCCAGGTTTCAATCTTTATTTGCTCGAGCAAGCAAAGTGAGACATACAGAGTAGAGGTCTGCACTCCCGCGGGACACCCAAAGCTACACAATGAGACGCGGGACAAGATTTGATGGGTGCGGGCGGGAGCAGGCGGTTAAACACTTGTGTCTGTGCGGGTGCGGGAAAATAAAATGATTCGCGGGATTCCTGCAAAATGGACTACGTCTAAATATGTAAAATACAAATAAACTGTTTGTTACCTATTTTCATACATTTTAACTATAATTTTTAAGCATTAAAAACCACTCAAATAAAAAAAGCTTTAGCCTGTAGTAGGCGCAGTCGGTGATGAAATCATTCTCACTAGGTGTATGTGGAGGTAGGCTACACAATGGCTGAGCACGACGCAACAGATAAATCTATAAATGCTACAGATATCAATGCTTTATTAAAAAAGGGCACATACAAAACAACAAAGCCAAGCAAA
>NC_079897.1:7562888-7817088 GCF_024868665.1 Triplophysa rosa
GAACAAGAACAAGACTAACTAAACTGACAAGACTAGACTAATAACATATCACATAACTACAAAATAAACCAGACTAACTAAAAGACAGGAACTCACCCACACGACAAACGCAACACAGTGTAATGACCCGACACAAGACAGAGAACACAGGGGCATTAAATAAAGGGACAAATCAAAGGGGAACAGGTGTGGGACATGAACTAATAAACAACCAATAACGAGAGATACAAAAGGGCGGGAACAGAGACGCCACACCGGAGAGAGGGAGTATATGCAGAGGTGGGTAGTAACGTGCTACATTTACTTCGTTACATTTACTTGAGTAACATTTTGGAAAATATGTACTTTTAAAGTAAAATTAAAAGTGTGTACATTTACTCTTACTTGAGTAAATTTCTAATAGAAAATCTGTACTTTTACTTCGTTACATAACTACATTGCGTGACGTTCCTTCGTTCCTTCATTTTAAAATATGCTTTTTAAAACACTTTGTTTATTTCAAGGTTGTCGTCTCTTTTTACGGGAATTCCCGAGTGATCGTTCTTTTGAGTCGATTCCTTTGAAAGCATTAATTGAACAATGGGCAAAACCACTTGAATAGGCTAATGAATCAGTTCAAATGATTTGTTCAGTTCGCAGCACGATCTGAATCATCTGAAGCAGGATTACTCACTCCTCGTAGCGCGAAACTTAAGAACACGCAGAACACAAAGAGCGTTGGATGAAGTGGATATTAATCTATATCTATACAATCAAAACTGCAAATGTGTCATATTGTTTGCTAGCAATGATAAATGCCCGCCATATGTGCGCAACCGCGACCTGTTCGTCAGACACAGCAACATGCGCGTTACCTGTCAGACACCGAGACGTGGGCTTGCAGAAATATACATTTGAAGAACAGAAGGAAGAAAACTTGTTGATGGGCGTGTGGTTCACTGTTTACTGTTTGTTTACAAGTAAGAGTGTTTCACAACACACACGTGACACAACACGAGAAAACACGAGCTTTGTTCAAAAATGTGTATTTCATTTAAGAGAGCACTGCAGATGTTCGAGATCATCTTAGGAAATGCTCTGAGTTTAGTTCATGCTTTAGTTTGACATGGTCTATTATTCTAAATAAGTTGTGTAAACTTGACATCAGGACTACTGTAGATGAAATTTACAGAAATGCTCGTCTCTTCTGTGTATGTTTATTCTTTAGTCTCTGTATGTATATTGCAAAGATATCTAATTATGATCATTAAAAATATTGATTAAAATGTAATATTAAAATATTGGCGTTAATATTAATTTTATGTAGTAGGCCTATATAATCAGATACAAAGTAACTAAGTAACTAGCTACTTGAGTAGTTTTTTCATTGCATACTTTTTTACTTTTACTCAAGTAATTTTTAAAATAGTGACTTTTACTTTTACTTGAGTAACAATTTCTCTAGTTACTTGTACTTTTACTTGAGTAAAGATTTTGGCTACTCTACCCACCTCTGAGTATATGGAATGCCAAAACTGTCTCTCTCCACATAAAACAAGAGGTTCTATCGTGGTTCTGCCACTAGGTCAAGAAAAGCAAGACAAGGTGGGGCAGAACCATGACAGAAGCCCCTCCTTAAGAAGCAGCATCCTGATGCTCCTCAAGGAACAAACAAGACTAGACAGACTGTGACACAAAACATAACTATACAAAACACGACCAAAAACGTGATACATAGAAAAAAAAAGTCCAAACAAAGACATGGCGCCGGCACGAAGGCCGGCTGGACAGCACATGGCGCCGGCTGGAAGGTCGGCTGGACAGTACATGGCGCCGGCTGGAAGGCCGGCTGGACAGTACACGGCGCCGGCTGGAAGGCCGACTGGACAACACACGGCGCCGGCTGGAAGGCCGACTGGACAACACACGGCGCCGGCTGGAAGGGGGTGGGGGGGTGGGTTAGTCGGAGGCTGGGCAGCGCTCTCTGGCAGCAAACGAGGACAGAAACAACTAACACGACAAGGTGCCGACCTCGATAGGCCTGGGTACCGGCTGGGATGCCGGCAGGGATCTGTAGTGGGAACAGGACACCGGCAGTCTCGACCCTGGAGGGGAACCCGACGACCACAACCCTGGAAGGGAGCCTGGCGGTCTCGATCCCGGACGGGGTTCCGGCAGTCTCGACCCTGGAAGGGAGTCCGGCGGCTTCTACCCTGGAGGGGAGTCCGGCGGCATCAACCCCTCCCGCTGAGATCCCTCTGTCTGCTGGGTCCGTCGTTCTGTCACNGGGGGCTCCCATTTGAAGCAGGGCTCCAGATTGGCCATCTTTATGGTCATTATTGATGACAGGGTGCCATCCAATGCTAGGCTGTTTCTTCTCTTGGTTTTGTTCAGTCCCACAACTGAAAACACCCTCTCAGCATCTGCGTTTGCATGGGGCAACACCAGGACCAGTTTGGCGATGGCAGCAAGCCTCTCGAATTCTTTGGCTCCTGTCACCTATGGAAAATGCACCAAGAACACAATGGAAAAACATACCTTGATTTTTGATTGATTACTACTGTAAGTATACTGTAGGGTGATCCATTAACAAAGTAAAGATAAAAACATGCATAATTTGCAACATGCATGACACATATATGCATGCAGCAATTTTTAAGCAACAGATGTAGCCAAGCCACACCTGCCAAAAGGAAAGACAAAAAATATGTTTACCTTATGTTTCTGGGTTGCCATTTCAGCCCAGAAGCTTTCCATTTCAGTTTCGTCCTGCAGGGATATAATTGGCATGGTCTGATAATTTAGTAACTCCTCACCCAGAAGGTCATGCTCCTCTGGCCCATGGTATGGGAGGAGATGGGGAAACCTATTTATGAAAGTAGAGTTACAAGTTGTTAAGTTTTAGGTATATTGTCATCAACCAGCAGCAGTTCATATGCATCTTTGAGGAGAAGCCACATAAGAATAGCTCATGTGCCGTTTAGGAGTGAACATACCTCATCATAAAATGCAGGGTATTTTAGCCAAGATGATAGACAATAATTAGAGAAAAAAAACTAACCTTTCAACAAAGTACTGGACATCTTCAATGTCACTTCAGCCCTCTGCCGTACATCTACGAATTTTGCATGTTTGATCAGTGGCTCTTCCAGTGGTAGCTTCTTAAGTGCATAGTCCACAGCACTTGTCAGGAAACACAACACAGCTTCATGGAATAAATCCACCTGCTGTGGTGTGATGTCACCCTCGTCGAGTAATCTGTTAAGTTTAGCTCTGGTTGTGAACCCAATGTTCAACTTTCTTCCTGTCACAGATACAGCATATCAGGTTAACATAAATGGTTTAACATGCTGATGCGGCAATATATAGCTAGACACATAGGGCAAAAATCCAACCAGAAGCTCACGGTTAATGTAAGGACTACCACAAACCTTACTAGGTTTCTACTCATGAAGTGGCAAAAGGCTAGGTACAAGGCTAAATATCACATATCACAGTGTTTGATCATAATAATAGTCAAACACTAACCTGGTAAATGGTTTGCCTTCTCTTTAAAGGCAATTTCACAAGGCTCCTCATGGCCCCGCAGAGCTGCTGGAACCATAAACTTCGAACATAGCTTGCGTACGAATTTCACCATCTATAACAGACATTTACAAAAATAGTAGGTGAAACCTGTTTTAGAGGATCCCTGCAGATACCAGCAAGAAACACAGAATGGAAAAAACAGCTAAATCCAATCCCACTTCATCATGTAACAAAAATATTGACGACTGCTCTCTCTGAAGAAGCAAGTTGAAAGAAGTGAAAGTTGGTACAGTGGCTTGGAAGAAAAGCAGGTACACTTCTGTCATAGGGTCAGTGAATGTCTGCACAAGCCTCATGAACCTGGCCTGATTTTCATCTTGAATCAATCAATAAATAACACAAAACAAGAGGTTGTCATTAATACAAGTATGTGAATAACAATCTATGTAGTTGCTGCATAATGAAACTGAAAATTGATGACCATACTAGCAGATTTGTAGTAGCTGGCCAGAGGTTCATACAGCCTCAGGATCCTGGTCACACAACGTTCAAGGCTTAGCCAACGAACCGAGATATGCAGGAGGACCTCCATGTACTCCGCTTCATGGAGCTCACAAAACTCTGTTTCAGACATTTAATTCTATATCATATATTTTCTACAGCTCAGCATTTCTATATTACACTTAATAGTATCAAACATGCATACCTGTCAGGTATTCTTTCCGATTTGTGCTACCCTTGAACCAGTAACCGATGTCCACTACCATATCCTCCAAATCAAAACTGGACACCTGCAATGCATTAATCAAATCATAACACATTCAGTCAATGCACGTGTAGAGAATTTAGCATAAGCCAAATGGTCGGAGTCATTGAAAGAAGAGCCATCAACCCCCACTCCCTTTTGTCCTGGTTTCTTTTGCTATCATCATCAAAAGACCATAGCAAAAACCTGGCTCCAGGGATCTGGTTTTAGAGTTTTGATAACGTTTTGTCTCTCTGTTGGATATTTACGACACCTATGCTTCAAAGCATTGGTGAGAAGTATCTGTCTCATCTCTAACTTAACATCTGAGGCTAACCAGAGAAATGTCCCTGACAATAGGAACTTATGTGATTAAACTGTCCTTTTCTATACATATATCTAACTATCTAGGTTGTGTGTTGGTGATCGTGTCATTTTAAATAGTCTGTCACAGTTAGATATACAAGTTTAATTCAGGTTTTGTTTGTATGCGTTCCATCTGAATGAATCATGACTTGTTGCAATTCAAACCTGTCCATTTTTGATACCTAAATGTTTGTCTTTACAATTCCTCCTTGTATATACAGTATACACTGTGTGACCATAGAACCATAGAACGCTTTCTTTTCATTATGTTATAATTGGGAATGATATTTTGGTAAAGTTGCCAGGAGGTCATAAAGATGCAAATTAGCTGTTGAGTGGACAAAGAACCTCTTCCCTGCTCAACTCTGACTGGTCGATTCAAACTCAGGTGGGCCTGCCCTCTCGTGAGTTTAAATATCGAGCCTGCTCTGAAAACCTTGTTTCTCTTCTCTTCCGGCTTCGTCTCTTCGGAGACTGCCCTCCCCCCCCCAACTTTCGGCAGGACTTGCCTTCTGAAACCTTTTGAACAATTCCATCTCTACACGCGCATACGGATATCGGTCCAGCACAGAGCTTGCAAGTATCCGTTTCTATTTATAGAATAGCTGCGTTAAGTCTGTGCCTCTTTGTTAAAGATGATTTTTATTGGTGTTCAGAAATCGCTGCCATGCCCTCTCTCTCTCTCTCTCTCTCTCTTCTCACTCTTTCTCCCTCCGTGCTTCCAAGCGCATTTGTGTTTCATGTATTTATTTGTTTTATGCAATCGTCATTGTTTTTGTTATCATGTAGAGTAGAGTTTAATAAACAACCATATATATATTCATTTGTGATGGGTTTTCTGTATTCACGCTCACAGACTTGGTCCCTTTTACTGTGTTTCGATTTACGCTACCTTTGCTCTAAATCCTGTTTGGTAAAGTCACGTTACTTATGGCCATGAGATAATGTAAAGTATATAATATCATTTAGGCATTTGCTGGACGAATGCATACAAGTATTGTTATGCTTTATATTACTAATCAGAGACTGTAAAATATGTATATTTGATCACTAAACTAAACTAAACTAATTCCTTGACTGAAATTGATGTTTTAAATAACTCATTTCATGGATATGATCTTGAAAGATCTGGTGGAGAACCATATTTGGTGAGCTTTGCTCATCAATATAATAACGTTAGCTAAAACTGCTACACATGTAATTAGGATACAAATAAAAAGTTACATGTAAAGATAAATCAGGCCTTAACTCACTTTAAAAAATTCCACTCCTGCAGTTTTGGCAGTGTTATGTGACACATGACAAGGATAACCATGAATATAGGTGTTGGGATGCTTCTGGAGGACCCTAGAGGCAATGGAATTATGTGATCCAAGGTTCACAGCTGCATTGTCGACTGAGAGACCAATGCAGTTCTCCCAAGGGATGCCATGCTCCTCTAAGGTGGAGTTAATTTTGGTGAAGATCGCACTTGCTGTCCCACATCTCGTCCCACTTGTTGTGCACATACTTAAAAACTGGTGGACAACTTTGCTGCCCATGAAGACCCGGACAGTAAGCGGGTTCATCTTTTGTACTCCTATAATAATGACAAGTTAGAATCATACAGATGTTCATGTTGTTAGATGTTTAAAAATACACAAAACAAATGCTTTGCAGAGGAGAAAAATCTCAAATAGTTTGGGAAATACCAGTGTCATTCGACCCATCCGTAACAAGGGTATACAGGGCTTTTTTCATCTCCTTCGCAAGCTGCTGTGTGAAATATGGTGCAAGTGCTTCATTGGTAATGCAGGATGACTTAGTCCTGGCACACCTGTACTCCTGCGCTGTCTTTGAATCGCCGAAACATTCTTTTAGGAGAGGCCCCAAGTGGTCCGCAAAGGCTAGGGGGAGGTTGTGAACTACCAGATCAGCTGTCACTTTGACCTCAACCCTTCTTGTCTGTAAAAAAATTAAAATTATTAATCCTCCCAAAAGATTTATTTCAAATAGACACCTGCGATAATAGGGCACAGGAAAAAACACATTCAGCAACTAAGATCTCAAATTAAGAAAACTGGACTGTACTACACTGAAATACAAACCACAAATTAGTCAAAACTATCAACCATGACTTTACCGTGATCAACTATAACAAAAACTCTTGACAGAACCATTACACATATCATACCTTAACCTCTTGTGCAGACATCCCCCCAACAGAGGGAACGGGCATTGCATATTGGGATATTGTGGCTGTGGACTGGAGAGCCCTTTGCTTTTCTTGGTGGCCTTTGCTTTTTATGTGGCGCACTACATCTGCCACACCCTGGTGGCAACATGAGTTTTCAATACGGCAGACTGCACACCAGTAGTGTGTGTTGAGGCTCCCTCTGGTAATAAATGGCCATGAAGAGGTCCACTCATTATTGAAAATGGATCTATATCTTGCTGCTCCAGCCAAAGCACGACTCTTCTGGCCCTGCTGTTGGATTGGAAGGGGGGGGTCTCTTCTGTCTGTCCCTCTGTGTCTTCTTCCATCTGCCCTGTTGGTCATTCTATCTGTCCTGTCTGTTGCTCCTCTGCATGTGCGTCTATCTGTCCTGTCTGTTGCTCCTCTGCATGTGCGTCTATCTGTCCTGTCTGTTGCTCCTCTACGTGTTTGTCAGTCTGTCCTGTCTGTTGCTCTCTCTGTCCTGTCTCCTGCTCTCTCTGTCCTGTGTGTTGCTCCACTGTTTGTCCTGTCATTTCTATCAGTCGTTCTGGCTGTTCTGCCAGTGTGTTTGTCTGTATTTTCTCACTTGGCTGGTTCTTTAAATAAAATAAAAGGTCTCGCTTTTGTCCTGGAAAAGGTCTCTTACGGGACATCTTTGAAACCTTAAAGAATGTATGGTCATGTTGGTTTAATAACTGTACTCTCAGTTACAAAAACATGCCTACTTCTATTGCACAAATTTCCTGTATTTATGTTAAATTCTTTGGAATACATCTTACCTGTTCGAAGTGCCATTTGGTCCTACAGATGAGAAAAAGTCTTCATCCACACAGAGTCCTTTTCTTTGGCCTGTTAATAAAAAGATAAATGCCATGTGAGTAAATAAACAATGCTATGAGCTGATGTTTTTTGAGCATGCAGTATATCACAAAGTTAAAAAGGTGCTCTCCTGCTGCTTGTTATGACAGCTGAGTTTACATTCACCACACTAAATCATGTTCACAGACACACGCACAAACAAATAATTTATTTCAAGATTTAAAGTTTAAGAGAGTGAGTACTCAATTGGACGACATTTCATTGTTACTTACCTTAGTCTCAGATTCATCATCAGATTTCTCGAGGTGGTAGTTTCTCTAGTTGTCTTTCGGGCTATCTATTCTTCTGTCGCTAACTTCGGGGTGCAGCCAGCCATCAGCGCCATCTACCTTCGGGGAGTTTGAAAAGGAACGAATGAGTCTCAGCCCAAGATCGTTTTTTTGCGTGAGTAATTGGATGTGTGGCGTGAGTGCGTGTGAAAACAGGCAAAACCGTGTGTCACACGGCAAAAGCATGAGAGTTGGCAGCACTGCTATATAGACCCATACTAATACAAAATTACTCAATTTAAAGTTAACTAATATTACCAGCTTTTAATAAAAAAATGACACAAACCGTCTTTGACAACACTACTGACCTCAGATCGAAACACAGCAAGTTAAGTAGGAATAATGCCATACAGCAATGAATCGCAAAGGGGAGTTGAATTAAAGATGATCAAAATCACCCCCCTTCTAAAACAGCCATCGAGCAGGAGCAATGGTAGCCATGCCAGCCTGGGGACCAACTCCAATTCTGAGGTGCCTTGGTCAAGATCAATGACAGGAGTATCTGATACGTAATATATCAATAGCATGCATGTTGTTTTAGACTAACATAATATAATAATTATCTTTGTGCTTAAACAATAATCAAAAGGGTACACCGTTGGTCTCCCACTGTAATGAGGCTGAATGCCGAATCAGAATCCATGTGCAGTCATTTATTAAAATCCACAGCAAACAAATCCAAGATGTAAACCGAACAGGACAGACAAAGGTCATAACAGAGGAAACAAGGCAGATACAATAAACGCTAGGTAAGGCAAAATAAACTGGCAATACTTCGCAATGGGTAAATGGAAAGGCATGCTTAAATAGTCCAAGAACAGGAAGTAACCAGTGAGGCAGCGAGTGCGGTAGCCAGTCAATACTCGGGAGAGGGCTCCCTCTGCTGGCGTGGAGTTACAGAATCCCCACCCCTAGGAGCAACTCCTGGCTCGACGAGGACGTCCCTGTGGTCGTGGTGCTGGACGATTGGGTCTGGCTCGATGAAAATCCTTGATGAGTGATGGATCCAGGATGTCGTCTGTGGCTACCCAAGATCTCTCCTCAGGCCAATACCCCTCCCAGTCCACCAAGTATTGGAGCTGACCCCCTCTTCGTCTAGAGTCCAACAACTCCCTGACCGCATATGCAGGAGCTCCGTCAATGTCCAGCGGTGGAGGTGGCTCTTGATTCTCGACATTGGGGTCAGCACCCGGGTGAACCGGTTTGAGGAGGGAAACATGGAAGGATGGAGAGACATGATAATTAACAGGAAGCTCTAATTGGTAGGTAACGTCATTAATCTGTCTTGTGATTTTAAATGGACCAACATACCTTGGGCTGAGCTTCCTGCTAGGTAGCCGCAACTTGAGGTTCCGTGTTGAGAGCCAGACCCTTTGTCCAGGTTGGTAGGGAGGATGTGGGCGACGTTGTCTATTGGCTTGTATCTCCTGATGCCTGACAGCTCTTTGCAGACGTAAGTGAGCACTATCCCACACCCTTTCACTCCGACGAAACCAGTCGTCAACTGCCGGTATGTTAGAGGGTTCTCCTGACCACGGGAACATAGGGGGTTGGTACCCTAGTACACATTGAAACGGGGTTAGACCAGTGGACGAATGCCTTAAAGAGTTCTGCGCATATTCTGCCCATGGAAGAAACTCTGACCAACGGTGCTGTTCACGGGCACAATACGACCGTAGATACCTGCCAATCTCTTGGTTCATCCTTTCCACCTGGCCATTGGACTGGGGGTGATATCCAGATGTTAAGCTGATGTTAATGTCAATTTGATTGCAAAAAGACCGCCACACTTGTTAAGTGAATTGCGCACCTCTGTCTGAAACTATATCCTCAGGTATACCGTAAACTCTGAAGACATTTTGGAACAGGGCTAGAGTGGTTTCCATGGCAGTGGGAAGGGCTTTCATGGGTATTAGACGGCAAGCTTTTGAGAAGCGATCTATGATAACCAAGATTGTTGTCAATTCATTAGATGGGGGCAAATCAGTAACAAAGTCTATAGAAAGATGTGACCAAGGGCGATGAGGAATGGGCAATGGTCGTAACAAACCTGAAGGTAATTCTTTGGGCGTCTTGGACTGTGCACAAACTGAGCACGATTTAACATAATTAACCACATCTCTAACCATGGATGGCCACCAGAAAGAGTTTCGTGTGAGATGAAGAGTTCTTGAGATGCCTGGGTGTCCAGAGCACAGTGAGGCATGTACCCATTGCAAGACTTGTAAATGGAGAGTTTGAGGAACATAGTGTTTGTTGGGCGGACAACCTTGTGGAGCAGGCTCATTCTGTTGTTCTCTTTGAATTTCCTCCATAAAGTCCCATGAGATAGGTGCTATGATAACAGATGAGGGTAGAATAGACTCCGGCATGGGCTCCATGTGAGGAGCATCATATCTTCGCCTTACTGTTCTTACTGCCAGGTCGGTAGGTAACTGTGAATTGGAAACGTGTGAAAAACAACGACCAGCAGGCTTGACGTGGGTTTAGTCTTTTGGCGCTCTTGATATATTCAAGGTTTTTGTGATCAGTGATGACCTGAAACGGGTGAATGGCGCCTTCAAGCCAATGTCTCCACTCCTCGATTGCTGCTTTCATAGAGAGGAGCTCCTTATTCCCAACATCATAGTTGTGTTCTGCATCAGTAAGTTTTCTTGAGAAGTAAGCACACGGATAGAGCTTGCCTGGATGCCCATGGCGTTGAGAGAGCACTGCACCGATTCCACAATCAGAAGCGTCAACTTCAACGATAAACGGTAGATTAGGATCGGGATGTTTGAGAATAGGTGCTGTCGTGAAACTGTTCTTGAGATTAGTGAAGGCGTTACTGGCACTTCCATTCCATTTGAGTTTTAAAGGTTTTCCTTTCAGCAGTTATGTCAATGGGGTCGCGATAATGCTATAATTACATATAAAGCGCCGATAGAAGTTGGCAAACCCCAAGAAGCGTTGAAGTTCCTTGACCGTGGTTGCCTGGGGCCATTCAGTGACTGCTGTAATCGTAGAATTGTCCATTTCTACACCTTGGTGACTGATATTGTATCCTACGTAGAAATGATGTTCGTTTTACATGTACAACGTTGTAACAAGCAGAGTGGGACGAGAGAGATGCTCGTCATCACTCGAATCACCGGCCTCGCGCAGTTCCCTCACGGCCCTCATCCCGCTCTGCTTGTCACAAAAGTCTTGCAGACAAATTTTAGCTAACGACAAGATCAAAGCTAGAGAAATGATACAAATTCTTCGTTGAACAGTACCTGTTTGATTATGAAGGTAAGTGTTTTCTTTTCTTTTTGTGTTAGCGAAGGTGCTAGGATAAGTAGGAATACGTGTTCCGTCAGTTTTTTTCTCACTATTGTTAAATTCCAGCGCGACGGCAAATTGGAAGTTCTTCTTCTTGATGTTGTTTGTTGCAAGACGGATGTTATGATACACTGCTTTACGAAAAGGCGGAAGTTAAGTGACGTCATTGTGAAAAGAGCTTATTCTCTAATTGCACTGGGAGGAGGCGAGGATCGAGGAGAGAGGAGGCTTTCTGAGGAGTCATGAGCGAGGATACACGAGTGCGAGTGTTTCCTTTGCGGAAGTTTTATCCACTAAACCTGACGCGCGTATTATTCTCCTCCCCCTGCACATCGTCACATCTTTAGATCATATTCAAACATGCATAAATGTGATAATTACGCTTTTTTTGTAAATGTTTACCTATTTCATACAGTATAGTTAATATATTAATATAATCAATATTTATGTATAACATATATTTGACATAGCCTACCTTAAATAAATTTCTGACCTCTTTTAAGCATGTTTTTAACTTATTTTATTTAGTGGGGATTATGAAATCTGCTAAAAGTATGCGTTTAACTTTATTTTTTATATTTTCAATGTGCAATGTGTACAGTCATCATTAATTGACGACGCTTTGAAGTGACGACGCTTTATAACCCATGGACACGTTTTTGCACCTAAAGACATAATTTCGTCTACAGACGTATTCGTTTTAGCCAATGGAAAGTCACAAAACGGAAATATTTGCATAAAATTGATTAAACATATAGTCGTGACGTCATCATTAGCGTAACCACGTGTCATTCATGAATTATACATATAAACGTGATGTTCCCTCATGCGTGGCATTGCATATGGTCCTAGTTCCGAATACGTCAGCGTATACGTGATTTTACGACAAGGGAGAAGAGGGAATTTCAAAATACAAGCGGTATAGACAGAACATCGAAAGCATGTGTAATAAAGTTCAATGTAGGGAAGGAAGGAGGCGGGAACCAGCGATCATTAACAAACTTTAATTCAAAAATAAACAAACAATAATCCAAGAATAAAAGGCCGACAGCCACCTCACGGTCGACTGCCGGCCGCACGAACATAAACAAACTTAACTGTTTCCGGGCCCGGGTCCTCTCTCCCAGACTGTCTCTGCCTTGCTCCTTTTAAGCCTCTCCACGCCAGTTACTGGAATAAGGCACAGGTGTTCATTATTTGTGCGAGCGCCACTCACTCACCGCTCGTCTCCTCACTCTCTCTCCCGCTGCAGACTTCGCTGAACCACGCCCCCCTTGCCACATACCCCCACCGCCCGACTCAGGCCGGGGAGCCGTCCAGCCTGCAGCCCCCCCCCTTGCCGAGAGAGGAAGTCGGCCACAGCCATCTGTGCACCCGGCCTGTGGACCACCTTGAATTTAAAAGGCTGTAAAGCAAGATACCAACGGGTGATCCGGGCATTGGTGTCTTTCATTCGGTGGAGCCATTGGAGGGGAGCGTGGTCCGAACAGAGGGTGAATTCCTGCCCCAGCAGGGAGTATCTGAGGGTGAGGACAGCCCACCAGATGGCCAAACACGGGGCTCCAAACAATCCGAACGGAAGGGTTACAAATTGGTGTAACCCTTCCGTTCGGATTGTTTGGAGCCCCGGCCACCTTCCAGCGCCTCATGGACCGTGTCCTCCGACCCCATGCAACGTATGCCGCTGCTTACCTAGACGATATCATTATCCATACTAACGATTGGCAGCGGCATATGGAGCATTTGAGAGCGGTCCTGAGGTCACTGAGGGAGGCTGGGCTCACGGCTAATCCGAAGAAATGTGCAATTGGGCGGGTGGAGGTCAAGTATCTGGGCTTCCACTTAGGTCATGGGCAGGTGCGTCTCCAAATTGATAAGACCGCAGCAATTGCGGCCTGCCCGAGGCCTAAGACCAAAAAGGAGGTGAGACACCTCCATGTCTGTTTGGTTTTGATCTGTAGCCTATTATATAAATAAAAACTAAAGCAGAAAAGCGCGTTGTGTTGAATAAATCAATAGAAAACTCTTTAGACTTTAACACCACCAGAACAAGAAGCAAAACCTGTAGCGCAGAAAATGTTATTTATTTATGATGCGCTCTGGAAAAAAGAACAGAAAATAATAATTATTCATGAATATTGAATAGGCTACCTATTGTTCGGATTTTAATGCTGAACTGTTTCTGATTTGTAAGATTAATCATTATATCATTATAATTGAGGATTAATCTTAGGCCATTTAGGGAATGCATTATGTATTTCTCGTTATTTTAATTTGATAAACGGGAAATTTGACACCTGTTGTTTTGGAGAGTTACACGATATTGCAGCAGCGCGTGTTATTTATACGCATTTTTTTCATGAGAATGGGCTCGTTTTACAGTGGTTGATTAAGCATTTTATTTACAAGTTAATTGAATATAACGGGCACACAAGGAATCTAAGAATGCATTATCCCAGGTCTGCAAAAGCCAAACGCGGGACTGGTTATAACCCAGACATCCCTCCCTGCAAACTAATTTCAGGGATGTAGTAGCCCCTAACCCCACCCGTGACGGCTGCATCCAGTGGCGGATCAAGCGCACGGTCGTCTCTTTATTTATTATAAATGCCATGAACATGAATGCACATCAGAAGTTATGTTTAAATTGCACGGCTTGCTGAAATATTGTCCGTATGTCAATCAGTTAAAAAACTCTAGAGAGCAGCATTAGCTAAAAAATGTTTATTGTATTAGGCTACATACAGTAAATTTCAAACAATTTAATTCCAGAAACCACCTAAACAGGTTTATTTCTAGAGCCACCAAAATACTTTTAAATGGAATATGGGGAAAATACACATTCATTCTTTCTATAAAGGGTAGGCCTAAAACTTGATTTTTCATTATATAAATGAAACGTAAGATTAATTCCATTACCAAAATAGGCCTACACAAGATAACGAAACTTATTGCAAGTAATGAACTGGATTTTTTAGTCACCGCAATGGCGAAATGACACAGTTCCCACTAGCTAATCTCACTTGCATGGCGCGAAATCTACTGGTATTTCACCAAACATAAACACAGGTGAGGGCCCGTATAAAAGATCTCAGAAATGTTCTTAAGGATAGTGACTTAAGTGCCAAAAAAAATCTTTGTAAAAGTATGACTTGTAGGAGACCTTAAGTGAAACATAACATTAATTATAACATAAATTAACATTCACATTAATTTTGGTTAAAGGTAAAAAAATGGTTGGCTAAGTTGTGGCCTAATGGTTAGAGAGTCGGACTCATGACCAGAAGGTTGCCGGTTCGATTCCCAGGGCCGGCAGGTAACAACTGAGGTGCCCTTGAGCAAGGCACCTACCCCTACTTGCTCCCCGGGCGTTGCAGTGATAGCTGCCCACTGCTCCGGGGTTACGTGTGTTCACCACTTGCTGTGCGTGTGTTCACTACTCTCTGGCTGGGTTAAATGCAGAGGTCACATTTCGTTGCCTTGTACATGTGCAATGACAATAAAGTTCTAAATCTAAATCTATAAATTGACCTGTACAATTTTGCTGGAAATGTCACTTAAACTCCATTTGACATCAACCCATTTAAAGATAAGTCCGTAAAATAACTTGCATAGTTTACTAACTTTACTACATTAATAAATGTCATTAACTGACATTAAAATTTACATTAAATCAAGCAATGTTTCCATTCATTGCCTAGTGGCTGGTCTGTGAGTCTTGGCCTTTACTTGTGTTTTATTTTCTGCGCATTTTATATTCTGAGTCTGATGTTCTCTGTTCGTGTCTGCATGGTCCTTGACCCACTTAACCTGTGGTTAACTTAACCTTCTTAACTTATCCTGAAACATACAGCATTCAAGTACATTAAAACATAATATGCACAAAATTAAGAGACACTGATAGAGAGAGAGAGCGAGAGAGGGGGGGACAAAAATTATTCGACAAAAAATAAATCGACAATGAACAAATTGTGTTGTGTGGTGTCCTGATTAGTTTTACAGTGTGAATGATCTGGGCCGCATTTCCCGAAACCTTCTTAACGCTGCGTCGTTCTTAAGTTATACCTTAAGTTGTACCTTATCGTTAATATGCGTTTCCCGAAACCTTCTTAGTTAAGTATACCTTCTGTAAGTTATACGTTCGGAAGGTTGGTCTGGAGCAAGAGTTCACCCCGCTAGTGGCCACTGTGGAAAAAAGCTTCTTTACATCGCAGTCTTTACAAATAAAATTCTAATGTGAATTTGACGTGTTTTCATGCAAAGAATGTAATTGTCTTTACACTTGTGGTTGTTAGCTTTTTAATGATATTATCTAAATAAGGTGCATCAGCTGGAAACCCAAACAATTTTGAGTAGATTTAAAGAGAAAGATTGCGGTATAAAGTTTAGTCAAACTGCAGCGACACGGCATTTTTTTGGCTAAATCAAAGACGGCGCCATCTGCGGAGCATTTCAGTGCATTTAAACCGTGAAAACCTGGCTACAATTTATGCTGCAATTATAATGATAGAAAAGTTAACCTGCCATGGCAGCAAATAGCTTTTGGATCGTGTTGGTCTAACTTTGGCAAATACAAAGCCCCTAAATTCAGCTCTCTTTTCCTGCTATAGCTGTTCAATATGTTCCGGGTTTTGTGCTTTTGTTGAGTAAATACTGACTTAATACTGACATACACTATAGCAACATATATGATCATATAAATAAGGGGTTCCCAAACACAGGTATAATCAAAGGTAGGCTATCTCATGGCACACATTTTAAATAGGAAACAACACACATTCACTCCCTTTACTTTTTATTTTTCTTGTCATGAATGAATATGTTTAATTTCAATATCAAAATATCTCATTGTAGGGCTGCACAATAATAGCATACTTGTTTATCTCATTCCCCTTGATATTGTAAGTGTGATTAATAATGTTGATTATATTTTAATGTTTTAATAAACGCGGCCATAAGCTACATGCTTCGCGCTGTAAATGCGCCGCTTGCGCATCCAGTGTCCAAGCAATAAACGTGTGAACTTTACAAGTAATTGTAAGTTACTGGAATAAACTTTTTTAATGCATCGCAACAGCAAGTAGCTTTGCGTGACCCTCCGACCCACAGTTTGAGAACCTTTGATATGACCATACTGCCAGTGTAGCGGGGTTAATACATTTGGGCATGAGATTGCTGGTTCGCACACTCATTTCAAAATTAAATAATATCGATGGTTGGATTGAGTTTGCAACTTGGTTTATTTTTATCCTATGAGTCCTAATAAATGCAACTTCAACTATTTCTAAAGTGCTTATTTTATAAAGAACCTCACTACCTCACATAACACAGTGAAGCAGTACCTGTATAGAGTAAATAATTGATTGTCGAACGATCGATAATAATTCAGCACCACCACCATGGACAGCACCTGGTAACGTGGGACGTAAGAAAGTAACCTCTTAAGGTATAGTTCAGTAAGTAGGCTATACGCCTAGAAAAGGTATATAACTTGAGTTAAGGTGTACCTTTAGAGTCTTCGTAGCACGCTAAGAGACAACATTATCGGGAAATGCAGCCCTGTTATATTTAACATTTTATTTTTTGATCACAGCACAGGATATTGGTTATACGGGTAGTTGACGAATAAATAGGTTAATTTTACATTCTTTTATATTATTAATATTTATGTTTATCATATAAAATAACATAACAGGGATTTTATAATATAAAATAGCATAAGAGAGATTTATCTTCGTTCTTATAGATTTATATTATGGAAGAGTAGTGTATGCAAGATTAAAAAGATGCGTTTTTAGTCTAGATTTAAACTGACAGAGTGTGTCTGCCTCCCGGACAGTGCAGGGAAGACTATTCCAAAGTTTAGGCGCTAGATAGGAAAAGGATCTACCACCTGCACTTGATTTTAAAATTCTAGGTATTACCAACTGACAGGACGCCTGAGAGCGGTAGCCAGTCAATACTCGGGAGAGGGCTCCCTCTGCTGGCGTGGAGTTACAGTGGCACCCGTTGTGCATGTTAAAGTATTGTCTTTTAGTTTGAGGTAGGAAGCGTCTCTCAAACACTGTAATGCCACTGTTTCATTAAAAGACTGACTCAGGCACGAGCCGGAACGGACAATCTTTTATGTCACCTTAGAGTGCGTAATGTAATCTGCAGAGCTCAAGGGTCACTCGCGAGCTGAGCTTTTGGGTCTGTGTGAAGCCCTGATCACATGTATGTTTTAACAGCAGAGCTGATGACTAATACACACAGATCAGACTGCTTAGACATTTTATACTCACAGGCCTGGTCACACACTCGATATGAAGTCTGCTTTTGCTCTGCAGTTTAGGTGAAAACATGTGAATGGATATGATGCCATATTCATAAGTATGCATGTAGTTTTGTTTGTTTTATTTTTAACCAAAACATCCGCCTGCAACATTTAGATTCTCTGTTTGCCAAACCTCTTTATGTTATATGCATTAATGATCTGTGGTGTGGACCGAAATAACCATGTTCACCCCTACTCCTTAAAGCCAGCCAATCAGATCGCAGATGGTAGACTGTTGAAGCATCCGATCATATATATGTACTACTTGGTTTAGCCCAAGGCCAAATGCATTTATGATTTTAATAGTTCTCACATGCTGATTGAATGCTGTTGAGAAGTAACTCTGTGTTTATGTGTGTTTGTATATAGAGAGCAGGCCTTGCTGAATGCACGCAGTTCCCCAGTGTTAGTCCGTCACAGAGAATACGAACGCATCTGCTACCCTCACGTTTATGACTCTCATGCTGAAGCCGTCAAGACTTCTGCATTCATCGGAGGATCCAAGGTAAAAAAAGTCCACTAATGAAATGCTTATAAGTGTAAGGGCACATAGGAAAGATAAATCCTCACTCTTAAGTCTCAAATCTCTCCCCGGTGCTTTGTTTACTCAGCATCATGCCAATCTGTTCAATGGTATCACATTATCACACACTAGATTACCCAGAGTCTTTGTATTTAATCCAGTTTTTATGATGTTTTAATTAGAACGGCCTGCGGCAGGCCATCTTCCAGCAGTTTTAATGAATTACTTTGGCCCTCATCATTTTCTTTGAGCTGGGGACAAGACAGCTGCGTTTATAGCCAACAACCCAGCGGAGCCTTGCTCGCTGTGTGGACAGATTGAAGTGAAGTGAAAGGACTTAAATATAACCCAACCTGTTTTGCTCTTTTTCTTTTCTTGTTTTCATTTTATTAGTGCTGTGGGTGTGGTTTCATTGTTTTGTAGCAATAAGGATAAGAATTAAAGCAACAACGAGCCGTTTTTCGACCTTAAAATAATCTCTCTAAAATTATTTTAGTGGTAGTATTTTTAGTATTTTAGTGGTACTCTTAACTGGACAAATTTTACTGCCGCTTCTACCTAAGCAGCCCTCTATCGGCTGAAATCACACTTGTAACTTTGGTTTGCGGGTAGGTTCACAAGCCCCACCCATCACCTGCTTTACAGCATACATCACATTTTACTCATAGCCTGGGTGAAGTTAGCCAACATTTAACAATAAGACGAGACCATCTAGTTCAACGCAAGTCTCCAAAATATCACCATGGCAGAGCCAGCAAAAAACCAAAGAGGGTTTTGTCAGCGGAAGCGAAGAAAAGAAAGAGAGAGAGTGATCAGACACTAGCCCGATAACGAATCCATATCGGATGGGCTTACACTCGGTGATGCGAGCTGAAAGAGGCGCAATGGGTTGCAAACCTGATGGAGACCTAGCGGTCCTGCTACTGGATTTGTAAGTGTTATATGTACATTTTTCTTACACTCCTGTACTTTTGAGCTTATTTGTTATTAGGATGTGTTCAGGTTGTTCATTGGCACACCACCGGTTCACAATTTATAACCGTAAGGTAGCTGAGAGATAACATTTTGCTGCCCCAGTGTCGATAGCTAGCATGTTGTTTCTCGTCACAAATTTGTGTAATGCATGTAAACGAAGACTACCAAACCACAATAAACATTTTGTGGTAAAAATGTGCAGATTCCGTAGTTCAGACCAGTTATGCACGTAATTGTTGAACAGTTCAGTCGTTGAGTAGGCTAATGTTATTGTTATGTATAATTATATGCTATGCGCTGTTTTCATAGCGAGTTGAGTGTAGTTATTACACAAAACACAACACCTGGTCGCGAGTTGTTGTCATTATAGTAGTAAATTATGGAGTAACAATACATACAACTTCGTAATGATATCTGAAGAACATATGGTAACACGGGCGACTTTACCTGATCGGTGGACATAGTTTCAAAACGACGTATCTGGGTACGCGGTTACATCAGCTTTGTAAACAAATTCACGTATATTGAGCTGACAACCAGGAAACTTTGCGACAGTATTTAAGACACACATATCAGACAATTGCGCTTATCAACCACTTGGGGTAACCATACACCAAAACGGCTCAGTGCTTTAATACACATAAAAATTACCAGAAGGACAGGAAGAAACTTACTAGTTTTTGGATCGGTTCTTCAATCCAAGATTCATGTCTCACTTCAAGTGTAAGAGGTGCTTTAATATGTACTGTAAATGAATTCAAAATCTCTTTTAATTTCAGGTATTCACCATACAGTGTTTTCCCTATTTTGACATTTAAATTAAAAACACAAAAACTGTCTGACAGCTGACAAGAAACTCTTGTTATGACTCTTGCTCTAAGAACACATTATTACACAATGAAGACTTTCACTTCAGCTGAATGTAACCAACTATGTTTATATTGCGCTGTGGGTTTATCGATAGAAGTGAAGAGGACCCAAAATGTTGATGTTCCAAAAAGCACATACACAGCAAAATTGCCGGTGTAAAAGGAACACCCACAGTGTCACATTTTACACCGGAAAAAGTGTCTATATGTGTCCACACTATGGGTTGTAAATGTTACACTTTTGATAGTGTTCACTTTTTTACACCCAATTAATGTAACTTTAACACGAAGTGTTGTTAAATGTAAAACCACCTCAACACTATTCAATGTTATTTTTGCACTACACTGGTGTTGGCTTACAAATACAGTGTTAAAAATACAAAATACTAATTATTTGCAGTACTTCCGTTGCTTTAAATAGTATTTCTGTTAATACTCAACTGATTGCAAAAAGGACAAATGATGGCAACTACTGCAAAACCTCTTTTTATTGAAGTACACCAGATTTAACATTCACAATCAAATACATAATTTACTGCATATTAAAAAACTACAATATCTCAATCGCTCATCACAATAATATAAACACTGTCCATTAGGTCTATAATCATACACTCAAAAAAGAAAATGGTAAAAATAGCAACAACCTCAATACATACTTAAATACACCGCAGTTACGAAACTGACTAAAAATGCTTGCTTATTCTTTACAAGAATACTGATCATTTTACTGAAATCAGACATTTCATTTTCAACAGCAAAGCAAACAGTATTCAGGTATTCAGTTCCATAGTTTTCAACCCAAGATATAGTAGAAAAAGATGACACGCTCAAAGTTTTAGTTAAAACTTAATTTCCTTCCAGACTGCAATCTGAGATTTCATTAACAGGTGCAAACTGAAATCTTTCAAAATAAAAACTAAAACAATAATCTATACCTTGTTAATACAGTAAAGAATACAAAGTCCAGTGAGTATTACACAAGGCCTAAATACCATTTAGGCCAAGGAGAATTAAGAACAGGGTCATTGCATGATCATGAGGATGACAAGTTCTTCCATTGCACTAAATATTCTGAAATAAGGTTGAACCTCAGTTATGCATTCTCACTTTAGTTTTCTTGACCCATTGGACTTCAATTCCATGCACGGTTGTTTGAATAAATGTGTAGAAGTTGAACAAGGCCTCACCATAAGACACAGCAAAGACAAAAAGTGCCTTGAAGAGTTTGTCCAAGGCTGCAGCAGGGGCCTGGATCATGCAGGGGACTCTTTTCTGGTCCAGGATGATGTAGAGCACGGATGCTACATTTCCCCAACGTAGAGAAGGAAAGTCTGGGTCAATCCAACTCGCTCAATGAGCATATCAATGCTCATCCCCACCTGCGTGTACATGGCAAAACATTTTAAAGAGTGTTTTTATTCAGATATTCCAGGTGTCATTTAACACAAAGGTTTCCCTTCCTTAAAGGTATGTGGGTGTAATGGAGTCGACATAGAGGCAGTGTTAGAATCCATATGCAGATGTTTAATAAAGGGTAATCTTAATACAATCCAGTAAGAAGATCCGTGGTCGATAAACAGGCAGTAAATCAGTAACAAAGGGTCAATCCAATCAGGTAAACAAAGCAGTAGCAGTAATCCAATAAACATAAATCCAATAGCAAGCACAATGGTCATAACAGGTAATCAAAGTAGTATAAATGCTTGGTAAGGCAGTAAGGGTATAACTGGCAATACTTCGCAACATGTGGCTGGCATGGTTTGTTTAAATATGGCCGACACAGGAAGTGAGGGCGTGGCATGAAAGTCCATCCTAGAATTCCAGAGATGGCTCCCTCTGGTGGGAGGCTGGTTGACTAGCAGCCCTAGTCATTACAGAACCCCCCGCTCTACGAACACCTCCCGGTGTTTTCTTGCTGGGACGTCCCCTCGGTCGCGGTGCAGGATGATTGGGGTGGCCTTGGTGAAAGTCATGAATTAAGGATGGGTCTAAAATGTCTTTTGCGGCTACCCAAGATCTCTCCTCTGGTTGATAGCCCTCCCAATCCACCAGATACTGCATCTGGCCCCCTCTATGACGTGAGTCCAAGACTTCCTTGACCAAGTAGGCAGGTCGACCATCTACCTCCAGGGGTGGAGGAGGTTCAGGGTTCGTGGCTCCGGGACCAGGTGCCTGGTGGACCGGTTTCAGCAGTGACACATGAAAGGATGGTGAGATATGGTAATTAGCAGGAAGCTCAAGGCGGTATGTGACAGGATTAATTTGGCGTATAATTTTTAATGGTCCAACATACCTTGGGTTGAGCTTCCTGCAGGGTAGCCTCAATTTAAGATCCCATGTGGACAACCATACTCTCTGACCCGGCTGGTAGTTGGGGTGGGGACGCCTCCGACGATCAGACTGAATGCGTTGAGCCCTGATAGCCCGCTGCAGTCTCACACGAGCGCTGTCCCAGACCTGTTCACTCCGACATATCCAATCATCCACCGCTGGCACCGAAGAGGGGTCACCTGACCAAGGGAACATTGGGGGCTGATAGCCCAGCACACACTGAAAGGTAGTGAGTCCGGTAGAGGCATGAATGAGGGAGTTCTGTGCGTATTCGGCCCAGGGAAGAAAGTCTGTCCACTTCTGCTGTTCACGACTACAGTATGACCTTAGTTCCCTTTCTGTCGGTCTCTCGACGTTGTGTCGAACCGACAGAATGGGGTTTGTCTTGAGAACCTATCATCTTCTGAGTATTTAGAAAAGGCCAATGAAAATTGGCGAATGAAATTTGCATGCCGGGCTCCTCCCCGGATGTCCGGGTATAAGAGGGAAGCCGGCGTGCTCATTCATTCACCTTTTGTTCTTCAGAGCCTACGCATCTGATGAGCTTCTCTACGATCTTGGGTGATCATTTTTCTGCTGGAATCTACGACGTGGACAGCGGACGGTCCCTTCCTGCAGTGACTCTCCCCTGGGCGTCTCGGCAGTTCCGGAGGTGTTCGAGCAAATTTCCTTTTCTAAAAGAGCAAATTTCTCCAGCGTGGCTTGTCCCGCTGTTCTCATGGGTGCAACACACTCATCGAGGAGGGGGACGGACACAATGCCTGCTTCCAGTACGCTGGGGCAGACGTTGTGGATACGTCCTGCCCGCACTGCGGGCGGTGACGATTCAGACGTTGCGTCACAGGTGGCTGTGTTCCCACGGGACTCAGCCACCACCTCGTTTGCTCCCCGTTCCGTGGCGGCAGGACTACGGCCCTGCCGTCCGCTATGGCAAGCAGCGAGGGTGATATGAGGATTACTGTGAGCGATAATCCGCCAGCCACGGCTCACGGACCGTTCACACCTCGTTTCGCTCGTCTGACCGTTCCCCAAAAAAAACGGTCCGCCGTCTTATTCCTCAATCACGTATTCGGACACGATGCGTGATGATGAGATGTCTCTTGCAGCATCGGGGGGTGACGTACTGCCATCCGACTCCGACGATTCCTCGGGCTCCCTCCCTCGGGGGGTCGAGCCCAGGAAAAAGCGGATGTCGAGATGTCGGCCATGCTTTCCCGGGCCGCCGTGAGTGTTGGGTTGCAGTGCCCGCACTGCCTCTCCCGGCGCTCGCGGCTGGCTACATGGCGCCTCGGGTTTGAGCGCGGCTCCAAGCCGCGCCCGCCCCCAGTGCCGTGTTTACCGGAAGTGCATGAGGAACTTAGTAAGACCTGGAACGCCCCTTTCCGGCACGTTTCACGTCAAACAAAGTTCCGTCACCCTCTCTTCCCTCGAGGTTGAGACAGCTAGAGGATACGTCGATGTCCCCCAGGTGGAGTATGCCGCCGCGGTGCACTCGTGCCCGTAGGTGGCGGCCACCTGGGGGGGCTCGACCTAGACTCCCGTCCAAAGCATGTGGTGTCTCGGCATCTCTGGTGTCGAGAGCTTACATTGCGGCGGACCAGGCTGCCTCCTCTCTCCACGCTATGGCTCCTGCCAGGCCAGGGCGTTGAGAGAGCTCCACGAGGGTAAGACCGACCCAGCGCTTATGCAGGAACTCCGCGCCGCCACCGACCTCGCTCTACGGGCGACCAAGGTGACCACGCGGGCCCTGGGTCGGACGATGTCCACACTTGTGGTCCATGAGAAACTCCTCTGGCCGATCCTTGCGCAGATGAGTAACGCTGAGAAGGTCCGCTTTCTCGACGCACCCGTCTCGCAAGGGGGGGCTGGTTGGTGTTACTGTCGAGTCGCAGCGGCCCCGCTCACCCCCCGCCCGTCGGGGGGGCGAGACCCGCACGCTGCCTCCCCCGGAGGGTTCTCGACAGTAAAGAAGCAGTCCTCCGTGCCGCGACTCGGCCGCCTCGGCCGTCGAGTCCCGTGCACTGTCTGCTTCCCAGCAGCCCTGGTCCTCTTCAACGCCCTCCAGTGACCTGGAGGAGACAGCGAAGAGGAGACCATCGCCCCATCAGCAGCCGCGGGCAGCGGCTGTCATGGGATCACCTCAGGGGGATCGAGGCTACCATTGGGCCCGACCCCAGCCACAGCGCTGGTAGGTCGGATAGGGACGGTTCCTGCCCCGTCCCTCCATCTGCTGGCCCCCTCTGGGGGGCTGGCGCCCACTTACTCTCAAAAAGGAGAGTTTCCTCTCTCTCTGGGTTACCTCAGCCGCTCTCACCCTCTGCACGACGGTGAACGGCAAACTCGACGTTGCGTCATGGCAAAGCGCAATGTCGAGTATAAACACCAGCCCTCAGCACTCTCAGTCAGACAGTGCGTTGAGCTGCGCAGTCGCCAGGCAGGAAATATGGCAGAGCCGATCTCCTCCCCGGGGGGCCTCCCCTGGCAAGGAATCCGTACTGCTAGCCATCGAACCACCCTCCGCGGGGGCGATGAAGCAGATCAACCTCTAGTCCCCCTGTCACAGTTCTGGGAGCCCCCAGACTGTCAGGCTGGCTGAGGAAGACGATCCGTCTCGGCTACGCGATTCAGTTCGCTACACGTCCGCCCAAGTTCCGGGACGTCCTTTTACCTCAGGCAGAGGCAGGGATGCCCCCGTACTTCGGGCGGAGGTCGCCTCCCTTCTGGTGAAGGGAGCGATCGAGCCCGTCCCACCGGCCGAGGTGTTCAGCGGGTTTTACAGCCCGTACTTCATTGTCCCTAAGAAAGGCGGAGGGTTGCGCCCTATCTTGGGTCTGTGTGTTCTGAACAGGCACCTACACTAGCTGCCTTTCAGGATGGTCACGCAGAAGCGCATCCTGGCGTCCGTCAGGCGTCAGGACTGGTTCATGGCAATCGACCTAGGACGCGTACTTCATGTCTCGATCCTCCCTCGACATCGGCCGTTCCGACGGTTCGCGTTCGAGGGACGGGCATATCAGTACAGGGTCCTCCCCTTCGGTCTGTCCCTGTCTCCACGAGTCTTTACGAAGGTCGTGGAAGCCGCCCTCCTTCCCCGTTGGGAAGGAGGTGTGCGGGTACTAACTATCTCGACGACTGGCTCAAGTTTGGGCACACTCTCGAGATCTGTGGTGTACACACAGGGACCTGGTGCTCCGGCACCTAGATCGGTGGGGCCACAGGTCAACTGAGATAAGAGCAAGCTCTCCCCGGTGCAGAGCATCCTCTTTCTCGGTATGGAACTCGACTCTGTCCTCACGGGCGGCCCCGCTCACCCCCAGGGGGGGGCGCGAGGACTAGCGCGCCCGGTCAGTGTTGAACTGCCTGAGATCAGACAGTCAGCGGTCCCCCTGTAACAGGAGGCTCCTGGGATTCATGGCATCCTCGGCGGGGGTGGCCCCCCCTCGGGTCGATGCATATACGACCGCTCCAACACTGGCGGCAGAGTCAAGTTCCTTGGAGAGCGTGGCACACCGGCAGCAGGCGTTGGTCACACGCTTTTCTGCCGACACACCCTAAGGGGTGCCGTGTGCAACGGGCAAGCAGTGTCGGGGCGGTGGACGGGCCCCCGCCTGCGTTGGCATTCAACTGCCTAGAGTTGTGGGTTGTGCTACTTGCATTGAGGGACTTCCTCTCGTGCAGGGAAGCACGTGCTGGTCCGGTCGGACAGCACAGCTGCTGTGGCGTATTCTTCACTCACAGCAGCTAACATGACTCGCCCGACGCCTCCTCCTCTGGAGTCAGCAGGTGATCAGCTCCCTGCGAGCCACACACATCCCAGGCGTCCTGAACCAGACAGCCGATGTGCTCTCTCGTCAGTTGACGCCTTGCGGAGAGTGGCGACTCCCTCCCCGCGCAGCCGGCTCATTTGGGGGCAGTTTGGCCAGGCACAGGTGGTCCTGTTGCCTCCCCGAACTCCTCCCATTGTCCGCTTGGGTACTCCCTGTCCGAGGACCCTCGGCACGGATGCCCTTGTGCACAGCTGGCCGCGGGACAAGCGGAAGTACGCTTCCCCCCAGTGAGCCTCATTGCACATGGCCTGTGCAAGGCCAGGGAAGAGGAGCATCAAGTGGTACTAGTTACGCCCCTTCGGCCTTACCAGGACTTGGTTCTCGGAGCTGAGGCTCTGACAACAACTCCCCCCTGGCCGCTCCCCCTGGCGGACAGCTTCCCCAGGGGAAGGGGCACGTTACGGCATCCCAGGCAAAATCTGGTCTCCATGTCTGGACGGGACGAGGAGATCCTGAGTGACCCACCCCCAGTCCGGTTGGGACGTCACTCAGGCTAAGGGCTTCGGCCACTGGGCGGCTATACGCCCATAGATGGCGCCTCTTCTCGTCCTGGTGCTCTTCTCACCGAGAAGACCCGCGGAGTTGCTCGGTCGGGTACGAGCTGTCCCGTCCTCAAGAGAGCGGGGGAGTAACCTCTCCCCCTCCACACTGGGAATGTATGTAGCCGCTACGGCCGCTCATCATGACCCAAGTGCTGGGTAGCCTCTGGGACAGCACGGCCTGGTCATTAGGTTCCTAAGGGGCGCGAGAGGGTGACCACCTTTCCGCGCTCCGTACCCTCTTGCGACCTAGGTGGCGGGCCTCAAGAGGCCCCGCTCCCTTCTAGCCTTTTGGGGTTACCGCTCTTTCTCAGTCTTGATAAAGACGGTGTTCCGCATTGCGCTCACCTCCAAGAGGGTAGGGGATCTACAAGCACTCTCCGTGTCCGCAGATTGCCTAGAACTTGGGGCCGGGATTCTCACGTTATCTTGAGACCCCGCCCCGGCTACGTGCCCAAGGTTCCCACCACTCTCCCGAGAGACCAGGTGGTGAACCTGCAGGCGCTCCCCACCGGGGAGGAAGACCCAACCTATCCGTGCTTGTCCAGTACGCGCACGGCGCCTCTGCTTGGACCGCACGCAGAGCCCAGAAGCTCTGAGCAGCTCTTTGTCTGTTTCGGAGGTCAGCAGGAGGGCTGTCTCCAAACAGAGGCTGGCGCACTGGATCGTGGATGCCCTCGTTAGGGCATACCGATCTTTTTTTCCTACCCGTTGGGGGTGAGGCACACCCCTTGTGGCTGGCTCAGGGCGCCTCTCTGGCAGACATCTGCGGAGCTGCGGGTTGAGCTATGCCTAACAACTCCGTGAGGTTCTACTACCTACGCGCGGAACCGGTGTCAGCCCGCATCCTGGCAAGGTGTGGGACCGGCAGCCGGTAGGGCATACGCCTGCGGAAGCCCTTCCCCCTCCGGGGGAGCAGTGGCGATCCCGCCTCACTTCTTTCCCCTCGGGTAAAGAACAGGCATTCCATCCATCACTAAGCACCCTTCCAGGGGACAGGCTGGGCAGAGCAGCCCTGCTCCCTTAGGCCGGGGAACAGTTGAGTTATCTCCCACATAGCTCTAACCGGACCTAGTGCTCCAGACGTGGTAACCCCCCCTCCGTGGGCTGTTCCGTCTGATGTATCCTCATGAATGGTTCCCACCTTGGCAACCCATGACCTCCCCATGTGGACTCCCACCTTGCGGTTAACTCCTGCAGTCCGCACATTCCTCCCATGAGTTCTCCCCTTATGGTGAGACCATGTGGTGTCTCCACTAATTCCTCCCTACGGTAGGTAGTGGCCTCTGCAGCGTTTTTCCCCCCCAGGGGGGAATAATGCTTACACAGTGGCCCGTACGGTGCCGGGCGGCATCTCGCCATTTAGAGAATCAGGCCTCCGCCCGTGACGGCCGGCGTTAGGGGGCTTCCCAACTTTTTGTGGAAAGCTCTGGGTCCCCCTTCCTCTCCACTGGAAGGTCATAATTTTGCGCTAGCGTGTTCGTCTGACTCGCCCAGGCCAGTCAACGTCGCTCCGCAGAGATTGTGACGCGGCTCAGTGCTGTGGCGTCTTCCATAGGAACCCCATTCTGTCGGTTCGACACAACGTTGAGAGACCGACAGAAAGGGAACGTCTTGGTTACGGATGTAACCTCGGTTCCCTTATGGAGGGAACGAGACGTTGTGTCCCTCATGCCACAACACTGGCCGCCCACCCCAGCGGTCGGGGGAGGATGCTTAGGCTCCTCAGACCAAAGGTGAATGAATGATCACGCCGGCTTCCCTCTTATACCCGGACATCCGGGGAGGAGCCCGGCATGCAAATTTCATTCGCCAATTTTCATTGGCCTTTTCTAAATACTCAGAAGATGATAGGTTCTCAAGACAAACCCCATTCTGTCGGTTCGACACAACGTCTCGTTCCCTCCATCAGGGAACCGAGGTTACATCCGTAACCAAGACGATATCTACCTATTTCGTGATTTAGCCATTCCACCTGTCCATTGGCTTGAGGATGGTATCCAGAAGTAAGACTCACATTTATTTCCAATTGTTTGCAGAAGGCCCTCGATCCGATACAATGTCCTCTGGCAAGCCATAAATTCTGAAAACTCGATGGAATAAGGCATTAGCAGTTTCCATGGCACTGGGTACTCCTTTCATGGGAATGAGCCTGCATGACTTGGAGAATCGGTCAATGACGAGGCAGATCGGGGAATGTCCATTGGAGTTAGGCAAATCAGTCATAAAATCGATGGACAGGTGGGACCAAGGTCTTTGAGGGATGGGTAGAGGTTGCAGTAGTCCGGCTGGTAGTTCTCTTGGTGTCTTAGACTGAGCACACATGCTGCATGACTTTACATCATCAGTAACATCCTTGATGAGGGATGGCCACCAGAACGAATTGCGCACTAAAGAGATAGTTCTTTGGATTCCTGGATGGCCCGCACTAAGCGAAACATGGACCCATTGGATGGATCTTTGACGTAACACTTGAGGTACGTAATGTTTGGAAGGAGGGCATTCCTGTGGAGCTGGTTCTGTAACTAACGCACGTTGGATCTCTTCCATGATGTCCCAACTGATTGGGGCTATGATGACAGATGGGGGAAGAATAGGTTCATCCTGATGTGTAGTCTGGAAAGGGTCATGGCGTCGAGATAGTGTGTCTGCTTTGCTATTTTTACTACCTGGGGATAGGTGACAGAAAACTGGAACCTAGTGAAGAAAAGTGACCAACGGGCTTGACGTGAATTGAGTCTTTTGGCTGCCTTGATGTATTCGATGTTCTTGTGATCAGTTATTATTTGGAAAGGGTGGACTGATCCTTCTAGCCAGTGGCGCCATTCCTCTAAAGCAGCCTTCATGGAGAGTCGTTCTTTGTTACCTACATCATAGTTTCCTTCCGCTGAGTTAAGTTTTCGTGAGAAAAATGCACATGTGTGTAATTTACCAGGGTTACCATGGCGTTGAGACAGTACAGCACCAATGCCACAGTCCGATGCATCTACCTCCACCACAAATGGTAATTGGGGATCTGGATGCTGAAGGATGGGAGCAGTCGTGGAACTTGTCTTGAGAGAGTCAAAAGCCCTTTGTGCAGGATTTGACCAGTGTAACTTGGAAGGTTTACCTTTGAGTAGGGACGTCAGTGGGGCAGATGTGGTACTGTAATTGCGTATAAAGCGTCTGTAAAAATTTGCAAACCCTAAGAAGCGTTGTAAATCCTTTACACTGGAAGGTCTGGGGCCACTCAGTTACTGCTTTGATCTTGGAATTGTCCATTTCTACGCCCTTACGGCTGACAATATATTCAAGGAAGGGGGTTTGGGTAGTATGAAACTCACACTTTTCGGCCTTCACATACAATTGGTGTTCTTTGAGACGTGAAAGTACCATCTTGACATCGTTGATGTGCTGTCCTGGGAGTATACGAGAATGTCATCGATGTAAGCAATTACACACTTGTTTAGGAGATCTCTGAATATTTCATTCACAAACGCCTGGAACGCCGCTGGAGCATTAGCTAGTCCAAAGGGCATGACACGGTATTCATAATGTCCTCGTGTGGTGATGAACGCCGTTTTCCATTCGTCACCCTCTCTGATTCGAATCAAGTTGTATGCACTTCTTAGATCAAGCTTTGTGTAGATACATGCTTCACGTAATTATTCCAGAGCCGACGGGACAAGGGGAAGAGGATAGCGATACTTGACAGTGACCATATTCAGACCCCTATAGTCGATGCATGGATGGAGGCCTCCATCAGGGGAGGTCGAAGTCTGAATGTAACCTGAAGCTAGAGCCTCCTCGATGTACGTTTCCATAGCCATGGTTTCGGGACGGGATAAAGGATATGCTTTACTCCTGGAAGGTGCCATGTTTGGCAAAAGGTCGATGACATTCGACTTGACATTCAGGACTTTCAATACTGGTAGTTAGACAAGGCATGGATATAGTAACATGCAGACAGTTAGAATGACAGTTTTTGGACCATTGTTTTAACTCACCCTGTTTCCAGGAGATGAGAGGATCGTGAGTGGCTAACCATGGATGGCCTAAGATGAGGGGATGCCTTGGTGAGTTGATAACATACAATGTAATGGTCTCAGTGTGAAAAAGTCCAACTTGCAGTGTGACTGGGACAGATTGATGGGTAATGCCAGAACCAATGGGGTGATTATTGATGGCTGTAACAGTAATGGTTGGAATACAAAGCACGATGGGGATCCGAAGCTCGTCTACGAGAGCCTTGTTAATTAAGTTGAGTTCAGACCCGGAATCGATGAGCGCTGCAACAGATTCATTTTGACCATTAAAAGAGATCTTGAGAGGTATGGAAAATTGTTTGATGTACTCAAAACTGCTTTTGTACTCACTTTGGGCCTGACAACTTGGTTTCTCCTCCTTCGATTCGGGCAAGTAAGTTGCATATGTCCAGATTCCCCACAATAGAAGCATAATCCTTCGTTGTACCGGCGTTGGTGCTCTTCTGTGGGGACCCTAGCGTAGTTAATCTGCATGGGGTCTTGAGGTTCGAGACTTTCATAATTTCGATTTGGGATTATGGACTTGAATTGTGGTCTGGATGTAAAACATGGTGAATTACGGAGTAGGTTGTCAATTTTGACAGACAAAGTGATGTAATCAGATAATGAGGCGTCCTCGCCCTTACATGCCAACTCAGCCTGTAGTTTCTGGTGGAGTCCCTCGCGAAACACCGTTTTAAGAGCTGTTTCATCCCATCCACTTGGTGCCGCTAATGTTCTGAACTCGATTGCAAATTCAGCCACAGAACGTTAACCCTGGCGTAAATGCAGCAACTGTACAGAAACATCTTTTCCTCCCTCCGGATATTCAAAGACTTCTCGGATCTGGGTAATGAAGTGACTAAACGAGGTTTGTACCCGTTGATCATCCTCCCAAACAGCAGAAGCCCAGTCTAAGTCCCTGCCGGTAAATAGAGTCATTAAAAACACACATTTCTTAGTATCCTGACTGAATGCCTCCGTTTGATTGGAAAAAAAACTCTACATTGGCGAAGGAATCCCCTACACCTTTGTGTTGAGTCATCAAATTTATCAGTAAGTGCAAATCTTACCGGTGAAGGTGGGTGAGATCGAACATATTGGATTAGATTTTCGTTTGCAACTCTTAAATTGTTAAGCTGTTCCTGGTAACCCTTTAACATCTCGCCTTGATAAACGAAAGCTGTTTGGAGCTGAGATACTTCCGCTGGATTCAAGGTAGGGATGAGATGGAGATGGAGATGGCTCCCTCTGGTGGGTGGCTGGTTGACTAGCAGCTCTAGTCATTACAGTGGAGCACATGTGCAAGTCTTAAAGATTGGTAACATTTTAGAATGCTTCAATATATATTTCAAAACAATTACATATTTTTACAACATGTGTTAATCTTAAAACAAGTTTCTAAAATTACAAAGTGCATTCTTGCTTCATTGTTAATTAACCGATTCTTGTACAGTATTAGAATATATTACTATATTTCTGATAAAATCAACGTATCAAAATATTTAGCAACCTGTACATAAAGAAGAGAGAGACAATGCAAGAACATACAAACTAACTGCGGACTAAAACAAATCTAAAAACAAGTACCTTCATAAATCTGTGCAATTTCACCGTTTACAGTTTGAGGCAAGATATAAAGGAGCAAGAGAGCTTCCACATCACTGTTCCATCCTAGCAGAATAAACACACACACAACCCATGAGTATACAATTTAAATTCAAACCATTGAAAAATCTATGAATACGTACCATAATCAGACTGCTGCTGACCAGATAAAAGGTTGTTAACATGTGCAACATTTCATAGGTTTTGATGGTCAGCAATTATTTTGGATATTCCTGTAAAACGGTTCCATTTTTCCCATAATTCTGTCTGAGATGTCATCTCCGAAGAGAGCCTTATATATTACCAAAGATTGTCAATCTATTAAAGAAAAAAATATATTAACGTTAAATATACACACACTATAAATATTTTATATACTCAATATTTTAACAGTTCTTACTGAGAAAGTGCATTGATGTACTGCATACTTGTATACCAGCATAGCATATCCAGACATGGTGGGATCCTCCTAACACAGCATAACAAAAGGAAATGTTACAGATAGAACTGAACTGTGATCAAATAACAGTGATGTGCTAGTTGCTCTGTATATTTACATAAATAAAATGAACATCAGTATTCTGTCACCTATATCTCACACACAGATTGTTCCAAACCTGTATAATTTAATTTGTTCTGCTAAACACAGAGAAAGATATTTGGAAGAATGTCAGTTACCAAACAGATCTCATTCCCCATTTACTGCCATAGTAGGGAAAATAAATACTATGGGAGTCAATGGGGGATGAGACCTGTTTGGTTACTGACATTCTTCCGAATATCTTCCTTTGTGTTTAGCAGAACAAAGAAATGTATACAGGTTTTGTCAGGGCTGGTCTGAAAACACACAGATTCAATAGCGGCTAACAAGGTAATTTATTAGTCAAGAACACACAGGTGAGACGATGAGAAAGTTCATAAGTGGCACTGTCCTACAGAAGCCCCGAAGGGTAGTGGCTAACTGCGAGGCCAACTGGGGGAAACCCCAGCGTACGGCAGCATCAGCCGAGGTAGAGGGAAGGCGGACCGATCAAGGGTAGAGTGACCAGATCTGCACCGGAGTGAGCCGAGAGGTGGTTGGCCGGCCCGAACCCTGGAGATCCGTGTAGGTCGAAGCGGGGGAGGTGTTCCTAGAGCCATGCAGACGGCAGGGATCAGTGGTCGGAGAGTTCCTGGGTAGATCGGGAAGGTAATGACTGGTAGGTATATAGTCCAATAGTTACAGAGGCGTGGATGGCGCTGGAGAGCCGGGAAAACAATCCCAGTGAAAACTAACCAAAAGGGAGGAGAAAAAATAGAGAGGCAAAAGAATTATGGCCTGGGCAAAAATAAAGAAACACAAGGTTACTGTAACTGGACTGAGATCTCTACAGGGAGAGAATCCAAAAACAACAATTCACACAAAATACGTCATTCCAAACAAGACAGGGCAAAAAACAAGATCAAGATCAAAATGACTTTGAGCAAGACAAGACTAGATACTGGAGATAGGTACTGAGTGACTAACGTCAACGATCGCACAAGGAACAGTGAGAAGTGTCAGTGGCCGGGTTTCCATCCAAAGTTGCGAATTTAGCTTATGCGCAAAATTGGAATATCGCATAAAACATTTTCGAATAAGCACCGTTTCCATCCAAATAGTCAACCTTCACTTCCTAATAAACTGCCACTAAATATCAGTAAGAAAAGTAAGAGAAGCCACTGAATATAATGATTTTCATATAGAATAATACTTGCGCAAGCAGACGATTACGAAACACAATAAATGCGGTGCTTTTGTGGATGCCTGCTGTTTGGGAAACACAGTCGTGACAGTTCTAAGAGGCAATTACAGAAATACTTTTGACGACTTTGCTCAGGCATTTAAGAATGACCATAACAACATTTCTGATGCTGTGTAACAAGATCAGTACTCTGGTTAGTCAGGTTACGCCATCTCATAGTGCAATTACGTGACTTTTTGGAGGAATTTATTCTGCAAATGCGTTTCCATCTCTCATTATTCGCATTAACCCTTTTTCGCAAAAATGTAAAACCACCTCAAGCGAGCGTAAAAAAGTTTTGCGAATTAAGCGTTTTTAATTCGAAATTTGGCGTTTCCATCACTCGTTTCTGATGCGAAACTTCAAAATGCGAATAAAACCAGAGTGATGGAAACCCGCTTAGTGACTTTAAAGGGGTGAGGTTGATAGACACCAGGTGATAACACTAAGGCTAACGAGGAGAGAATCGGTAGCGGCTGGTGGGGAACACTTAGACGCGCGGACAGCGAACACGTGAGATTGTCAGGCAGCCTCCACATGCTAGGGCATTCACACACACACACACACACACACACACACGTGACAAGACAGACAACAAAACATGTGCTAACCCCGGAACCCAAATTATGACTCAGGGCATCCATCAGGATCCAGAGAACTCTGCCTAAGCTTGGAGGACATAATCTTTAAATCAAAAACAGGTGGACTCTCAATAAAATAGCATAAGCATTCAACAATATTCAAAATAATAAAAACTCCTATCCCTGCTAACTTTAAGATGCTATTATCAAGTATTCCGCAATAAGACTTAGGGATGATTGGCAGCAAGTCATGTGAGTTTCCGTACAAAATATGGAATAAAATCTTAAATGTTCTCATAAACTCACCTAAAATATCAGCATCAGCAAATCACATCAACTCCTGCACAATCTTTTAAGAGCACATTGGTTTCAGGTGGCAAGTGGAACTTGTATGAAACTTAGAAATTAAAGAAACAGAGTTAAATGTCATGTCAACAAATTGAAACGATGCATTTTTGTTTACCATTTTCAAATGGTAGTGATACTTTTAAATTTTATTAAAACACAAAAAAAGAATAATTGTTTAACCATTCAGATAAGATAACATAAGAGTGAACTTAAATGGTAGTTAAATACAAAGTAAGAGATGCAAATAAGAAGATTAATTTTAACATTACCACATAACACATACAGGTAACATACTTTAACATGAAACATGAATAGGCCTAGTAGACATAGGCTCATATAATTTGACAATCAAGTGAGTATACCTGTTATAATACAACGAAAGTAGTGTGTAATCTTACCTTGAAGAATGAATTTACAGAATTTACACGGTCGTTTTTCGCCGAGATTCGGATCCATTCCGGGTCTCCTCTGCACTCCACCTGAACCAGCATTTCTTCGGAATAAAACACTCGTTGTTAGGATTTGGACGTATTAGTTATGTTCATTTAATCTGCTTTTCGTGCATTCATTTGGTTTAATAATAATTATATTTAGCTAAATCATACAATAACATCTGATTTACCTGCTGTCTTCTTGTCCTTGTGCAAAATAAAATGGCCTTCAGACAGGTTGCAGTCATTCAGTGGAGGCGTGGCCTGATTTGAGAATACACTCTTGTTTCACATACACACTGTCTTGCAGAAAAACAAAGGTAGTGTTGTTTTGTTACTATATAGTGTAAAAATAATGTCAACACTGGGAATTCAACACCATCCCTGTGTTGGGTTTCGGGGTGAGCACGTGTTTTGTTGTCTGTCTCGCCATGTGTGTGTGTGTGTGTGTGTGTGTGAATGTCCAAGCACGTGGAGGCTGTCTGACAATCTCACGTGTTCGCTGTCCGCGTCTAGTGTTCCCCATCAGCCGCTACTGATACTCTCCTCATTAGCCTTAGTGTTATCACCTGGTGTCTATCAACCTCACCCCTTTAAAGTCACCGTCACTTCTCACTGTCCCTTGTGCGATCGTTGACGTTAGTCACCCAGTACCCATCTCTTGTCTCGAAATCTTGTCTTGCTTAAAGTAAGTTCCATCTTGATCTTGATCTTGTTTTTTGTCCTGCCTTGTTTTGTCGTGTGGAAGGACGTTTTTTCGTGTGGATTATTGTTTTGGATTTTCTCCCCGAAGAGATCACTATTTCCAGTCAGAGTAACCCTGTGTTTCTTTATTTTTTGCCCAGGCGACACTCGGTTGCCTAGCTTTTTTCCTTTCCCTTTTTTGGGTTAGTTTTGCGAGGATTGTTTTCCCGGTTCTCCAGCGCCATCCACGCCTCAGCTACTGCTGGATCATCTGCCTGCCAGTCGTTTCCTCCCCATCTACCCTGGAACTCTCCAACCTCTGATCCTGCCTACCGCGTGGCTCTAGGGACACCTTCCCCACCACTCCGGCTGATGCTGCCGTACACCGGGGTTTCCCCGGTTGGCCTCGCAGTCAGCCGCTACCGTCCAGGGCTCCGGAAAGATCCGTCCTCTTACAAACTTTGTGTGTTCTGGACTAATAAATTACTTTGTTAACCCGCTATTGAATCCGTATGTTTTCAGTCCAGCCCTGACAGAACGATCGCACCACTAGATGGATTCAGCGGGTTCAGATCCTCTTCGGGTAGCTGTGACCCAGCAGGGGCTTTTACTAGGACAACAAGTCAACCGGATCAACACGACAGCACAGGATGTCCAGATGTTGAACAACCAGGTCTCCGAGCTTGCAGCCTGTTTACAGGCGGTGCAGGTCGAAACTGCCGCTCAGGCGGCACGACTTCAGTTGGGATCCACCCGCGAACCTGAGCCGCATGTCAACAGCCCTCCGGTGTACCACGGCGACCCTAACTCTTGCCGGGCATTTTTATCACAATGCTCCCTAGTCTTTAATCTACAACCCCGCCACTACACTTCTGAAGCGGCTAAAGTGAGCTTCGTCCTCACCCTCCTGGCCGGACAGGCCCGGGAATGGGGAATGTCAGTGTGGGATTCCAAATCACCCTGCTGCGCGTCCTTCGAAGAGTTCCGGAAGGAGATGGAGAGGTTGTTCGACTGCTCGGTTCGCGGCGATGAGGCCGCCACCAGACTCTCTCGACTGAAGCAGGGTCGTGCATCCATCACTGAGTACTCCATCCAGTTCCAGACCCTCAGCGCTGCCTGCAAATGGAATGCTCCTGCCCTACGAGCCCGGTTCCTGGAGGGCCTCAGCGATGCCATCTCGGATGAGTTGGCGGTCATGGAGGTTCCAGATGATCTGAAGGACTCATCTCTCTTGCTCTACGGATAGAGGCTCGTATGGAGACCCGCCGGAGATGGCGACTAATGGATAATCCCTGGCGCCGCGTGGAGCCTTCCCTCCCCTCAACTCCCGCTCCACTGCCTTCAGTCCCGGGGGACCCTGAGCCGATGCAATTGGGGCGACTTCGCCTCACACCCATGGAGAAGCAACAATGGCTCTCTCAGGGGCTCTGCCTTTATTGCGGGAAGCCAGGACATTTTGCCATCAAATACCCAGTAAAGGCCAACGCCCACTAGTAGATCGGAGGATACTAATGGGTAAAATTCTCTGTCCTCCTGCCGTTTTTTCCCACACCCGACTACCCTTCAAGCTGAAATTCCAGGGGGTCACACGCTCCGGTCTTGCCCTAGTGGATTCGGGGGCCGAGGGCAACTTCATCGATACAGTCACGGCTCGGAGGTGGCAGATACCATCCGTCCCTCTCTCGAGTCCAGTATCCGGTTGGTCGTTGGGTGGCGCTCACCTCCTCACTGTCACCCATTGCACTCCTAGTGTAAGTCTATTTATTTCTGGTAATCATCACGAGAACATCGTGCTGTGCATACTCGAGTCCCCCAACAATGTTATTGTCCTCGGGCATCCGTGGTTGCTACAGCACAGTCCTCATGTTGATTGGGTTAATAACACTATCTTTTCATGGTCTCTGTCTTGTCATGTGTCTTGTCTTGGTCCTGCCTTGTCTCCTGTCTCTGTCTCTTGTGCTCCTCAGGTCGAAGCCGGCAACCTGGCCTCTGTCCCGGTGGAATACCACGACCTTGGTGCGGTCTTCAGCAAGTCCCGGGCCGTATCTCTCCCTCCTCATCACCGCTACGACTGCGCCATCGACCTCCTCCCCGGCACTTCTCCTCCCAGGGGTTGCTTGTTCTCCCTGTCCGGTCCTGAGAGAGAGGCCATGGACCAGTATATTCGCGATTCTCTGCAGTCTGGACTCATTAGCCACTCCTCCTCTCCCGCTGGCGCCGGTTTCTTCTTCGTACAGAAGAAGGATGGCTCCCTGCTCCCATGCATTGATTATCGAGGGTTGAACGACATTACTGTTAAGAATAGGTACCCCCTACCTCTCATGTCTTCTGCCTTTGATCTCTTGCAAGGTCTTCACTAAATTAGACCTCCGCAACGCCTACCACCTTCTCCGCATTCGAGAGGGAGATGAGTGGAAGACAGCATTTAACACACCTACGGGACACTATGAGTATTTGGTGCTTCCTTTTGGTCTCACCAATGCTCCAGCTGTCTTCCAGGGCCTGGTCAATAGCGTTCTGGGTGACATGATCAATCATTTTGTCTTTGTGTATCTGGATGATATCTTAATTTTTTCCTCCTCTCTCTAGGTACACACCCAACACGTCAGACGGGTTCTTCAGCGCCTGTTAGAGAATCGACTCTTTGTCAAAGCGGAGAAGTGCGAGTTCCATGCCGAGTCCGTGACGTTCCTGAGGCACATAATATCCACAACGGGCATTCAAGCTGATCCCGCTAAGATTGAGGCAGTCGCCAAGTGGCCCGTACCCGACTCCCATAGGGAATTGCAGCGGTTCCTGGGGTTCGCCAATTTTTACCGGCGCTTCATTAGGAACTTTGGTCAGATTGCTGCACCCCTTACGGCGTTGACCTCCTCTAAAGTATTGTTCAGGTGGAATCAGAATCCGCAGGTTGCCTTTGATAACCTTAAGTCTCGTTTTATCTCTGCTCCTGTTTTATCTGTTCCAGACCCTGACCGCCAGTTCATTGTCGAGGTCGACGCTTCAGGCGTTGGAGTAGGCGCTGTCCTGTCTCAGCGGTCGGCTCACGATGGGAAGGTTCATCCCTGTGCCTATTTCTCCCATAGCCTCAGCCCGGCGGAACGCAATTACGACATCGGCAATAGAGAGTTGTTGGCAATCAAGCTAGCACTGGGTGAGTGGCGTAACTGGTTGGAGGGAGCAGCGCAGCCCTTCCTGGTCTGGATGGATCATAAGAACCTGGAGTATGTCCGTTCGGCCAGGAGGCTGAGTTCTCGCCAGGCCCGTTGGGCACTGCTTTTGGCCGTTTTAACTTCACCCTCTCATTCCGGCCCGGGTCGAAGAACACCAAGCCCGATGCCCTTTCCCGCCTGTTCGAGTCCCCGGGTGAGAGGCTTTCGGCTGATGCCATCCTCCCCACGGGGATGGTGGTTGGGACTATCATGGGGAGTCGAACAGAGGGTAAAGGAGGCCGGTCGGGGGCTGCAAGTGCCAACGGGGTGTCCAGCGGGCAGGTTGTTCGTTCCGGAGGCGCTGCATCCTGAAGTCCTTCAGTGGGGTCACTCGTCCAGACTGGTTTGCTATCCAGGGATTCGGAGAACGAAGGCCTCCATTCGCCAACGTTTCTGGTGGCCATCATGGATCACCGATGTCAGACAGTTCGTGTTGGCCTGCCCGACGTGCGCCCAGTCCAAACCTAGTAATCACCCTGCCGCTGGTCTGCTCCATCCCCTCCCGCCCCTGGTCACACATCGCCCTTGATTTTGTTACTGGGCTTCCTCCTTCTGGCGGCAACACCATGGTTCTTATGGTGGTGGATCGTTTCTCCAAGGCGGTCCATTTCATCCCCATTCCCAAACTTCCCTCATCACGGGAGACCGCACAACTGCTCATTGATCATGTCTTCCGGCTCCATGGCTTGCCGGTCAACTTGGTCTCTGATAGGGGTCCGCAGTTCACCTCCCGGTTCTGGAAGGAATTTTGCAGACAGATCGGGTCCTCAGCTAGTCTGTCTTCTCGCTTCCATCCTCAGACTAACCAGGGTAGTCTGACTAACCCCCCTCTCTTCCCTGCACAGGACCCCGACGCTGGGGTACTGTCGGCTCTGGCTTTCGTCCAACGTTGCCGTCGCACTTGGCGGAGAGCCAGAGAGGTTCTGACCTGAACCTCTAGATGTACCAAGACAGCTGCCGACCGCCACCGATCCTCTCCTCCTACCTATGTGTGTGGTCAACGAGTTTGGCTTGCCACCAAGGACCTACCTCTCCGGGCGCCCTCTCGTAAACTGGCGCCCAGGTTCATTGGGCCATTCCGTATCACCAAGGTGGTTAATCCGGTGGCCGTCAGGCTCAGACTCCCCCCCTCCCTCGGTCGGGTTCACCTTGTTTTCCATGTCCCCCGGGTTAAACCTGTGCTTTTTTCTCCCCTTAATCCTGCCTGTAGCTGAACACCCCCCCCCCCCCACCACGTCTGGTGGACGGCGCTCCTGCCTATTCAGTTCAGAAACTACTGGATGTGCGTCGACGGGTTAGAGGGGTTCAGTATCTAGTGGACTGGGAGGGCTATGGCGCAGAGGAGAGGAGTTGGGTACCATCCCGGGACATCTTGGACCGCTCGTTGATCGTGGATCTCCAACGGAGACGAGGTGAGCCTCCTCCTAGAACGCCTGGGGGCGCTCCTGGAGGGGGGGGGTAATGTTGGGTTTCGGGGTGAGCACGTGTTTTGTTGTCTGTCTCGCCATGTGTGTGTGTGTGAATGTCCTAGCACGTGGAGGCTGTCTGACAATCTCACGTGTTCGCTGTCCGCGTCTAGTGTTCCCCATCAGCCGCTACTGATTCTCTCCTCATTAGCCTTAGTGCTATCATCTGGTGTCTATCAACCTCACCCCTTTAAAGTCACCATCACTTCTCACTGTCCCTTGTGCGATCGTTGACGTTAGTCACCCAGTACCCATCTCTTGTCTCTAAATCTTGTCTTGCTTAAAGTAAGTTCCATCTTGATCTTGATCTTGATCCTGTTTTTTGTCCTGCCTTGTCTTGTCGTGTGGAAGGACATTTTTTCGTGTGGATTGTTGTTTTGGATTTTCTCCCCGAAGAGATCACTATTTCCAGTCAGAGTAACCCTGTGTTTCTTTATTTTTTGCCCAGGCGACACTCGGTTGCCTAGCTTTTTTCCTTTCCCTTTTTTGGGTTAGTTTTGCGAGGATTGTTTTCCCGGTTCTCCAGCGCCATCCACGCCTCAGCTACTGCTGGATCATCTGCCTGCCAGTCGTTTCCTCCCCATCTACCCTGGAACTCTCCAACCTCTGATCTTGCCTACCGCGTGGCTCTAGGGACACCTTCCCCACCCCTTGGCTGACGCTGCTGTACACCGGGGTTTCCCCAGTTGGCCTCGCAGTCAGCCGCTACCCTCCAGGGCTCCGGAAGGATCCGTCCTCTTACAAACTTTGTGTGTTCTGGACTAATAAATTACTTTGTTAACCCGCTATTGAATCCGTGTGTTTTCAGTCCAGCCCTGACACCCTGAACATTTGACACCAGTGATTTTGCTGTGTAGAAAACAACAAAACTAGAAGTTTCCCCCTCTGCATTCACTCATATACATATGTTGTTGGTTTTATTGCATTATAAATGGGATTTGTAAAGGCAACACAGCAATTTTCGAAGATCAGTGGAGGTCAGTTGTTAAGTTGTCAGTTATTAAACAAATTCTATCCACCCTGTATTTGATTTGTTTAAACAGAACTATTTTACGTTCACTTAAAGTTTTTTTTTTTTTAAATAAAGTAAATTTAGTTCAGTCAGACATTACAGATGAATTAAGATGAGTCTGCTCCATAAAGCGTGTGTGGTGCAGTTTCGTTTTAAAGTCAGGCACGTCAGGACGATGGCGGAGAAAAAAGGGCAAGAGAAAGTTTGTTAGTATTTAGTTTGTTTAAGATCAGGGAATTTGTTTTATTGTGTATTTATTAAAATAACAAATATTTAATTTTGTATTGAAACACTTATATTATGTAATATATCCCTCTTATTTGTTTTTATTCATAAAACTATGTTAAATATAAGTGGGTTTGTCATAGTACTGTTTTATTGTATATGGATTATTTGTTAGGAATAAAAATGAGCAAACATTTTGAGCATAATTTTGTTAAAAGAAAATGTAAGATGTAAAGATCTAATGTTAAAGATAAAAAAATGTTGTCAAACGTTTATTAGTCGGTTGAGAAAACATTCATCCCTAAATAATACAAATAGCATATTTTCCCACTTACACCGTTTACGACATTTAGAACATTCTGAGTGCCGCAAAAGCTCAGAGAAGAGTTCCTTTATCCAGCGATCTCACAACGTTGCATTTAATGCCATGGTGGCATTTATTTCAATTTAAAATAACTTTTAATTTTTTGCCCCCTATCTTGAAACTAAAGTTTCTTTTTAAAATAATTTTGACGACACTTTTCCCTCAAGTCCACTTAACATTTAACCCTGATGTATGCGCGGCGTGACGGCAGGGGAAAATTCTCTTTTTCGGGTATGAGCGGAGGCCCCTTCTGTTGTGAGGCCCACTGACAGTCACCCATAGCCATAGCACCCATGGTATCAGCCATAGTTTTTCAGCTGCTAGAAAGGACCGACCCAAGAGCTAAATGAGTGATTCTCATTCTGGATTCTCCCTTCGTTAAGCAACTTTGCTATACATGCCGAACAGGTACTACAGATCATGTATGACCGTGTCGTTTAAGAAGTTCCTCAGAAGGTTTTGTACTAGGATCCTGCAACGGAAAGCTGCAGTTTTTTGGCGGATACGATGAGTAATGACACTGTCTAGTGTGATCAACAGCTAAATATGACACATTCATTAGTTTAGCATATGCTCTCTTTCTCTCTGTTGAAGATGAGCTGTAATTATAAACGCTGGAGGAAATACGGCGTGCTAAATTTAGATATTTATTCTCACACTTGTATAATAGATGAGGTGTTCAGAACAGAATACATAGACTGCTCAAAGGCCATGTAAACACAGCAGTGAGTGACAGCATTTAAATGTGGGAGCCGATCCTTTAAATTATCACTCCATCTGTGTACGGAAGTCACTCCCAAAACTCTGCAGGTTAATGTATTGATAACTATAACGCTGTTTCGGTGTCTTGAAAATTCTGCCATCATTTACTCACCCTCGGGTTGTTTCAAACTTGAATACATTTCTTTGATCCGATGAACACAGAGAAAGATATTTGGAAGAATGTTAGCAATTTTCAGTTCTGGGACATAATCCACTACCATAGTAGGTAAAAATACATATATATATTTTTGTTCCGTTGAACACAAAATTATATATTTTGAAGAATTTAGGAAAAGAAACCGGGCACCGTTGACTACCATTACATTTTTTTCTACTATGCTATGCTACAATGATGTCCCGGAACTGAAAAATACTAAGATTCTTCCAAATATCTTTCTTTGTGTTCATCAGAACAAAGTAATTCATACAGGTATGACATTACATAAAGGTGAGTAGATGATAACAGAATTTTCATTTTTGGGTGAAATATCTCTTTAAATAAAGTTCACTGAGATATGCCTGTGTGATGTACTAGTTTAAAGACTAATTCTTTAAAGCTGCAATTTATAAAAATTACATAAAAATATTGATGAAAACATCCTCTTTACCCTGATTCACAATGGTGAGCTTATAATAATGATTCATAATTAATCATAAAATTGATAACTTTGCAAGTCATGCATTTTAGTGTTTCAAACTGAGAGGGCGATAAAGAGGCATAAGACTATGTAAAAGTTACAGTGTCTTGTTGGTTTCTTGCTGGTGACTGTAACCTTCCACACTGTTCTTTAATGTTTAATACGTTGTCAACTAATTCAATTGTATTGTGTTTTTATGTAACTGTGTCCTCTCAGATGCTGCTGCCAGAGGGGATCAAAAGAGAAAATAACAAGATGTATGAAGAGGTTGAGATCCCCCCCAACGTGCCCATGCCTATTGGGTTTGAGGAGAAACCAATGTACATCTCGGAGCTGGACGAGGTCAGTGGCACAGCTCTTCACATTCAGCAGCACTTGTGTTCACACTTCATGTGCCCCTTTTCTATTCTTCACATCGACTGATGCTCTCCTCTACATGCTGTCAGATGCAGTCGTAGACCTGTTTTTTGGGATAGGGATGGTCAATACTACCTCAATCCCATGATAATGAGTATCCCTGGTTGGGTTGTTATGATTGACGATACTATCGTGTATCGACGATAGTTAGACATCGTAGTTAGACATAAGCGACATAAGCATTGATTCCTTAGACGATAGTTGCCTGTTTGTCAATACATGTTGCGAATTAATATTACAAACGTGCATTGCGCATTGCTTCGTGCAAGAGAGCTTACAATGCATGCGTCTTAGGCTTTTTCTCACGCCAGATAGAGTTTGTAATGAACAGGGTCTGAGTTTTACGCATGCAAGGGAGCGTGTATTGCGCACGACTCTGGCTTCTCCTCGCGCCAGAGAGTTTATAATGTGCGGGGGTTTGAGTTTTCCGCGCATGAGAGAGCTTGTAATGCGGCTCTGGCTTTTCATTGCAGGAATTGCTTTGAGCCGGCAACTTAACATAAACATAAATGTCTCTGATAAATTGTGGATCTAAATTTAGAAATTGCCAGGAAAATGCCGGATTAATAATGTATGGCTTGAAAGAGATCATGATCCAGGACGTGCAAAATGTCGACTCTGCAAAAAAAATTTGACATTTCGAACATGGGAGAGGCAGCGTTAAGTAGCTAAGCTAAAGGCGCGAAGCACAAGTCTGCTTTTGCGCACGAAGAAACTTTGAACCCCATTACCGGGTTTTTAAATCCGAGGAACGCCGTGACACCCACAGCTAGCTGCGGTGCTTCACTTAAGTCCTCCATCAAACAAGGGACCATTTCGGATGCTGTGTCAAGAAACGAAGCCCTAACTGCAAAGGTATTGTGGGCACTAAAGGTGGCTAACTCTCACTACTCTTACAAGTCGGCAAGTTTTTCCTGGTATGTTTCCCGACAGCAAGATAGCTGCCAGATTTGCATGCGGCGAACGTAAATGTTCGTATATTTGCACGTTTGGACTGGCTCCTTATTTAAAAAAACTAACTTTGTCAAACATATCGAAGCAAAGAGCGTATGTGATGTTATTCGACGAAAGCCTGAATCATTACTTACAGACGAAACAGTTAGACATGCACGTCAGGCTGTGGGACGGAAGTGAGGTGAAGACTAAATACATTGGCTCAGAGTTTATGGGTCATGAATTTTGCCTCGAAAGTAATGGAGAAGTCAAGGAAAAGTCATGGAAATGTATTGGTAAAAATGTGTACGAACCCTGAATAACAGCGCATGCGGGAGTCAATGACGCATTCAGATTAATGACATAGACTTACAGCAATAGTTTACTTTCTCTAGTTTATGGTGGGAGGTAACAATGTTGCCAGCTGCACTGAACTCACACACTTACAGAATGCTAATTGCAGTCACACGTGGGCATTTTTTAGTCACGTTTGCTTTTGTTTTTGGTCCACAAATCCAGCTTCTCATACATAAATGCGTAAATTGACCTGCCCCTCCATACTATCGTGTATCGGCGATCCACAGGCTGTCGATAGAACGATCTGACTATAGAGAATATCGCCCAATGTTTATCCCTGGTCTAGTATGAAGGGTCACAATAAACCTTATATAATGGGATGGGGATAGTTGTTGTCTGCCGTTCTGAAAAAAGACTTGCGGAATGCGGTAGGAGATGATTTTGAATAAACTCTGAGATGAATGAGAGGATGTGCTGGCCGTGGCTAACTGGCGAACTTGACTGGGTCTCCTTCACGGTTATCAGTGTGTTGATCATATTGACAGCCGTGTGGTCGTGGCTTAGCTACAAGCTATGTTCAGATTCTCAAGATCGGCAAGTGTGACAAAATGGTTAGTGTTAACCAATCGATTAGTCACGCCTGACGAAATGTTTTGTCTTAATTGTCGTATGGCCATGCTTGTGTGTTTGTGTTGTAATTCATCGGTCAGTCTGTCATACACATTGACAAAATTCTAAATAGCTGGTAGCTTTAATAAAGATGCTGGATAATAAATGGTTTAACACTGTTTTTAGACTTTCCGAACTCGAAACTTTCTCAGTCTAAAAACAGCTTTTATTAGACACGGTTTGCTTAATTTTACGGCTGATTCATTTTTAAACAAGACATAAAAAGACTTTTCAGAGACACTAAAATGATCCTATTGTACCGTCTATTACAAGGCTTTTGATATGTGCTGAGCATTTATACTTTTTTAACCAAAATGACCCATTTTGTTCTTTAAAATACATCACTTCAAAGTTTTAATATGCAAAACAATCATAGCAGTGGGCATTTACTTCTACAGTAAGTCTTGGGAAGTATTAAGTCTTAATTTTATATATATATATATATATATATATATATATACATACAGTATTTACAGTTTTTCTGCAAATGTTAAAAAAGTGGGATTATAAAATTATGGTTTGCATTGGTCTGAACTTTGAAATGGAAGTAAAACGTGATTCAATTCAAAGTCATGTAAATGGCCTGCTAAAACAGAATGCCAGGCATCATTTTTTCAGCTTTGGATCTCAACACAGTGAGACACCATTCTCTTATTATTGCATTAATATTTGTCTCGCTACTCATTTTCCACCGTATGGTGCGTGCGTGTATGTAATCCTGGACTCCTCAGGCACGGCGGATGTTGCTTGATGTTGCAGCTTTTAGTGGCTGCCACTGTGTCAAACATAATAACTGCTCTGAGAGAGCGTTTAAAAGCAGGGAGTCAAACTACTGCCCTAATGGAGACAAAAATATGCTTGACTTGCCTGTTGTTGCCCACGTGAAGAAATCTGTCAAAAAATGAACGGAAGAGGAATGTCCTTTCTTAACTGTTATCTCCGATCATCACTCATTTCTTGTGTTCCTAACACACAGGAGGTGATCTCAAACTCGCCCCGCAGCACAAACGGGTGTCTTCCGCATGCCTATGTGTGTTTTAGTTAAAAGAAAAAGCAGGTAGAGTATCCGTCTTTGCTCAGTAAGAGGGTAAATATAGGAATGGACAGCACAGATTTATTTTCCAGCCCCCCCGGGGCTCATTTCCAGCCTTGTGCTTTCCTCCCTTTCAGGATGCCATTAATTAAAGCGCTGAGCTTCACACCGTAATCAATGAAGCACCCTTTTCACCTAAATTTGGATGCGTGGAAGCTGTTTCTGCTTTAAAAGTCTACAGAACGATACATCACAGGTGAGGCAAACATCGGAAAAGACCCAAGTGCGTGATTTCACAGGAGTTTCATCACAGTTGTCCTGTCTCAGGTGTCCACAGTTGAAGCGGATCACTCTTTCTGTCTCGAGTGATTCAGATTGATATAAGCGTTGTGAATTAGTGGTAGTGGAGAAGTGCCTCTATTCATTAACTAAAGCCTCCGCAACTCAGAAACGACGTGCCTCGCTCTTATAAAACAGCCACGTGAAACGGCTAATATGTCTTTATGTGCTATTCGGCACTTTTGAGCGGCAGGCCTGGTAGCCTGTGTGTGTTTTTCCTTTTTATTTTTAAAGTGCTTTGCGATTGTCATTTATTGAAAGGCGTAATGGCTAACAGGGACATTGCCGCTCAACGTGCCTTTAATAGCTGCGAGGAACATTAAAAGGAGGGAATTTATTAGGAAACCTTTTAACTAATGAATCTCAAGCCCTGCCGTTGTGCTCGACTCCAACAGTAAAAGCCTTTCTAATTTGTGGGAAGAAATATGGTGCACTTCCTCCGCAGAGATGGCAAATGAAAACAAACGCACACTTGTATACATCAGCACGATAGTGTGAAAATCAAGTGTTCTGCACATTGATTGATAGGTATGATCTCTAATGCTTGTATTAGAGGAAACTGTAAAAATGTTTTTGTAACTGGGCATATAATGTCACTTATGACAATACTGAAAACGCTCTGCAAATTTATCATACAGCTTTTTATATCAATGCACATAATGAAGCTCTATATTAAACATTTGTGTTTCAGTTTACTGAATTGTAATTCATCAGTTTTTTATTTTCTCTAAATATATATTTTCTTGCATTTTAAAATACAACGCTTTTGTTTAAAGTACCCAACATGAAGCGTTTTTAGGGTGCTGATTGACAGAGCATTTGTCTAATATTGACACAAGTTTCAGATTGACTGGATTAGTTTTGTCAAAATATACCATGATTGAATAATCGTGATATTAATTACCAAGACTATTGATATATTGTGTTAATACTATTCATATGATGATTGTAATGGTTCATGCAGGGAACACTCGAGAAACGCAGATAATCCAATATAGTTTAATATAATCCACAGGAAAAAGCACAACACCATATACACATACAATACCAGACAAAGAACTGAACTAAGAAGAGAACTTAAATAAGACAGATCACGAGGGGTAGACAGGTGATGGGAATTAACAATTGATGCCGAGGTGATGGGAATTAACAAAAGATGTCCAGATGATAGGGTGGTAAATGAGGGCAGACAGTGGACCGTGAAAATGATATTGCAAATAATTCAGCTGCGGTATCTGTTTGACACTTTATCATAGTAGGTTTTGCAAGTAACATTTTGCAATAAGAAACACAGTTGTTACAAACTCACTCCATGCTCTCTACCCTCATATTTTGAAGAGATAATAATAATGAATAATAAACTAAATTAAAGATGAGTGTGATTGATGGCATTATTTATATATGTATTTGTTCTTAATTCAATAGACATCTCAAAAATATAGCTTTTCGGATTTTTTGGGCCGTGATAATCATGTACTGAAAATCTGTGACAGCCCTAGTGTGGATCTATAAAAAAATAGTTGGTTAAAGGCTGGAAGTTGACTAGGTCAGGAGCTGGATTACAGAGAACCTAAATTGGAGAAGAACTTGTTTTACAGATTAATAATTACATGAAGTATAAATCAAAGTTAGTAAAATAAGTTATTCAAGTCAGTATGAAATGGAAGTTGAGATGGTGTTTTCTTCCAAAGTGTGATGTATTGTGTATGGCTTTGGATTGTGAAAAAATGTAGGATGCGGCTTGAATTGATTGGATCGTTGGAAGCCTGGCCAATGTACAGTCAATATAGTCCCATCCTCATGCCGAAACCTACGTAATGCAGAGGAGAGAGTAGGGGACGTTTCTAAATTTGATTGTGAAGATTATAAAGGCAAATAAATAATTTATAATAAACACTGTAACATTACATGAAAAAAGAATTGTTCATTTTGATGTCACGGAAATTAATTTCTTGTCCATTTAGTGTAATAAACACTTGAAGCCTGCTCTGACTGTATACCTTAATATATAACAATATTTACATTTACTTTAGTAGCCATCATTCCAATAGTTAAACAAAATGAAAAATTAAGAGCATTTAGAGATATTATTTTCTGTGCTTCACTGAGGTGAAAACCACACATGATATTGTAACGAGGAAGGCGGACGAGAGCCCTGAGGGAAAGGTGCGAGGCCGGTGACGTGAGTGATAATGAGTGTCAGCTGCATGTTGCACCGTTCCCTCACGGCTCTCCTCTCGCCTTCCTCGTTACAGATACAATATATATATTACATATGTTATTTTATACATGTTATGCTGAAGAGCTGCTTCGCAACAATGTAAAACTGTGAAAAGCACAATAGAAAAAATAAATAAAATTGGCATTGTACTATGTTATTATATTATAACAGAGCATAGTAAATGTTAATATTGTATGTTTGTTTTTTAAAAACAAACTGTGTTTCTACTTCTTGGTGTGTGATGAATTATTCCTTCTCATTTGACAGCAGTTAGAGTTTTTTTCATGAAAGGTGACTTTCAAGTGACATTGCTTGCAAATTGCACATTTTATCTCCAGCTTGATATTCACAGTAATGCTGTAAAAAGCAAAAGTACTGCAGATGCTCTCCGCATATGAAAAAAGCTTTTTAAATTTGTGCAGCTGTGCAGTCGTTTACCTCTTGATTTTCATGTCTGCTTCCAAATAACAGAACTAACAAATGATGCATTTGTAATGAATATCCAATGTCAAATGCTTGAAGAATAAAATACTGTAATATTAAAAGTAGAACAGTGATTTTTTTATTGATTGTTTACATTATACTTTAAAAGGAATGTGAGTGTGTTGCCATCTAAAGCGTTTATAATGTTGTATTATGTGATAAGCTATCATTATTATTGTTATTGTCATTATTTTTTAATTGGAATTATGAACAAAATATAAACTAATTTTTACTAGTGCAAACCTCTTCATTTTACAAAAATAAGTTGTATATTTATTTGTTATATTTCCTTATTTAACAATAATGCAATATCGCTCGAGTATGAGTGTATATAGTGCTGATATAAGCGCACTATATACACAACTACAAGAGCGATATTGCATTTATACAAAAGTTCGTACAGCACATGTGTACATAAATCAGAAACAACATAGGAGTGTCTTTAAAACCCTCCGGTTTTTAAAGGAACAGGGGAACGATTTTCTTCCTTCATGAATTTCAGCCCAGCACTACAGTTAAGCAAACCTCTGCTACTAATTCCAAACCGTCACTTCTTTTAAATGTGCGCGCACTGTGCTGAGAGAGACTTTTAAAAGGCAACTCACCTTGAATGTGTTAATCCCATTTCTATTATCTTAAACCCGTGATCGAGACCCTCGTGTCAGAGTGCAGAGTGCTGTGAATAAATTGAAGAGACACTGTCAACACGGACAACGTTTAGTTTCACATAAGTGGAAGTTCCAATTATCATGGTGTATAGTTGCCACCTAGTGGCCATTTCCCAGTATTGAAGTTTGTTATTCCATACATGTGCAGTGTTGAGATTTAGATCTCAGTCATTTTTTATTTGTATTAATGCAACAAGACAAATACATACAAACAACATAAAAATATACAGTAAAACAAACAGCAAGACAGGTTACATAAAATTATATAAAGTAAAAATAAAATATATATTCACATGCAAATATACAAATATATACACAAACATACTAACAATCTTATAAGTACTACACCACAAAAGAGTCTTACAAGTAATTTCTTATGGACTTTAAATATATATCAACATCTTAAAAAAAAGGGTTTCTTCAAAAATTTTTATTTTTTATATAAAACTTTTCATAAAAAGTTCTACCTTCATGGAATCACCAAAAAGCATATTTTTTTACTTAAAGAAAAATCTGAGTATACTTGTTTACTAAAATAGTTTGAGAAGTCAACCCAAACTATTTGACAAAAAACACAATTCCAAAATAAACGAATAGTTGTTTATTCATACTTATGACAAAAAGAGCAATTGGGTGAAAAGACCTCAGTCGTCGTACAGCATTAGTTTCGGTTCACCACTCAAACAATCTTTGCCTTGGAGAAAGATATGCCTGTAAGTTTATTTACTACCTGTAAGCATTCATATTATGTGTTAACATAATATCGATTCTTGGAAGTTAAACTGTGATCTATATAATATGATAATGAAAGAAAGTCCTATCGCATCACATGTACACCCATGTGCAGATTGCAGTGCACGCGTTTATATGTAGGCTATACCAAACGAATTAATGTGCAGTTTGTAATTTCATATCTTGTTTATTGTATGCCAGTTTTATAAAAAAATGAGAAAGCATCACAGAAGTAAACATTCTGCAAAGGATAATCTGCTTCACGTGTGTGTGTGTGTGTGTTTGCTTGTTAGCTAGCTGTCTAACTTCTTCAGCGTAACGCAGTTGCTAGGACAGCATAGTCCGTTAGTTTAGTTACGGAGTGATACAAACAGTCAGTGAAGCGGTTCAACAGTCAGTTCCCGTGTTGATCCTGGTGGAATATCGCACGGCTCTGAGCCAATCAGATTCGAGAACCAAAAAGAACTGTTGTATAAACCATTTTACAGTCTCTTTCCTATGAGTGATTGATTATGACTTATTTGTGTGCATCTTTTAGTGGGCATAGCTGCTTGAAGTTAGGGACAAAGAAACAGTGGATGAATGAGAAAATGCCAATCAGAATGTGCTTGCAATTTACAGAGCTATTAAAAGCACCAAAAAGTCATAAACCCCAACTTTGGTTACGTCTGGAGTTGGGGAAAAATAGATCAGTGGATGTGTGCGGTGATGCAGTGTGTAAGGAAGAGGTTAATTAGACCAATAAAAATGGTCTTATGTTACAATGTAGTCATCTCTGGTGGTAACATCTCGGATGCAGCTAAAAACATTTTAGCTATTCATAAAAAGTATACGGTTTAATTTTATTTACATGTATTTACTTTACTGATTTTTGACCATGCGGTGCATTATTGAGATCATATTGGGAGTCCGTGAAAGCGTGGGTAATGGGACTCAGAAGACAAAACTTCACTTCATTGGCATGAGCTGGTACAAATCTCACATCTGTCCATAGTACATCCTCGAAAAACTTTCCTGATTAATCCCCCATGATTCCCGACACATTTTACCGTCCTGAAATCTCAACACGGCTCAAAGATCTGCCTGAAAATATATCAGTATATTATGCAGATATGTTCTTGCGGCAGCTTTATAAATCGTCTTGTCCGCTGGTATGATAGCCAACAGTTAAGTATGTTGTTTGTACAAAGGTTGCAGGCTGAATCTGAGTTTGTGCATTAATGAGATCTCAAACCTGTCTTTTCATCATACGCCCTTGAGAGGGGCATTTAACCTTGTTTGCATGAGGAACGCTGCTTCTGCTACTCTTTTGCAAGCGTTTACGCTCGCATGTGTGTTGTTGTCTGTCTGAGAGAGTAGGGGGGGAAAGAATAACAAATGCATTAAATTTCTTTATTAACATATAATTACATATTTTTCATGAAATAATTATTTTATAATTATGAACAGAGGTGGCCTTGCCCAGAAAGACATCACAGATACATCGGTGACTGTATAATATACAAGGAATTCCATAGGCCACATATCAAAAGATGCACAAATAACAAGCATATTTGTTGAACACTGTATCGCACTATTGTTTTACATTGCATCGAATGTGCCATGTTTAATTTTTAGCCTAAGTTGTTTTGAACATGCAATTGACGGATTTCGGCTCCGGTCTCAGGGTCTCGTTGCTACATTGTGGAAAGATTTCCCAAATACGCAAACAAGAAGAACTGTATAATCTCTGTATGTGGGGCCAAAATAAAACAGAATAGCGTAGTTCCCAGGGAATCTTGGTCCTATATAAGAGCAGTGTGCTGTTTTGCACATGGGTGCATTACATTAAAGATCAATTTTAATGTCGGGACCAGTGGAGGCTGGTGCTAAAAATATTTGGGGGGGCGCAAACAACAACTGTCAGTAATGCAGGACTATAAATAGCCATTAATCAGGTGATGTATCATTATTACAGTCAATGTTAATACATGCAAATAAATGTACTATGAATCAGTGAATTTGAATTGAATGTGGGTTTATTATCAGTAATGAAGTAATCAAGGTAATCATTAAAAAAAAACACAACACACTATAGTTACCTAATCATTGGCCATTAACACTATTTGAAAATAAATTTTGCTCTCCTTTCTTTCTGACTTGCAAATTTCTCAATGACCTTCTGGTTAAAGTCAATGATCTCAGTCACCATTCTCAGCATGGCCAATGCATTTAGTCTCTCCTGGGTCATGCTATTTCTCAGAAAAGTCTTAACTCTTTTCAAAGTTGAGAAACACCTCTCAGCCTCTGCTGTGGTCATGGGTGTGGTGATGAGGATCTTTAGGAGAGTGACAGTCTCTGAAAAGACTTCTTCAAGATTGTTCTCCTTAAACAGCTGCAGTAGGTCCACAGCACCACAACAGGTTCTGAACTCTTCCTTGCAGTAGATGAGACTAAGCTCTGTCTTTAGTTTACTCCCATTGAGCACTGGATAGGCCTTCAAAGTCCTACTCAGTGCATCTTCAGGAAATGCCACTGTGTACTGTTCAAACCTGTCTGCTTGCAGCAGGGTGGCACTAACGAGGTGGCTTGTGAATCAGAACCGTTCCATGGTGTGTTGGAGTATGGTGTCACAGACCTACAGAGTGAAGGACAAAAACAAAAATGATGTAGTGATGACAAAATGTCAATTTCAACTGCAACATGATCAGTTGTAAGTCATAGAGAGACGGAGACCAGTTTCAGTGTTTGAATCCCTGATTTATCCAAACTTCATACATATGGACTAGACAAACGTGCCAAGTTTCATGAACTTCTGATGCTTAGGGCGCTAATAGCATTTTTTTATTATCAGCCATTTTCATATCAATCAGATAAAAAGGGCACACCACTAGAGGAAACCTAAGAATAACAAATCTATTTAGATCACTATTTAAAGACTATGAAAATGGTTAAATAGATTGACTTGCAGTAAAATATGCATTGCAAATAAATGTAGTATAGTTTCATAAAGTTTAATAAAGCCCAATATCAAAGGATCTACTCTTTGCTACAATATTTAAGCAAAAAAATTATAAACTCAAAGACATGAGAACACATTTAGTACCCAAAGAGGGTAAATGAAACCATGCCGTTTAACTTGTTGTTAATATTTACTTTCTTTTTGATAGCTTCCTTTGATAGCTTTTCTATGAAAAACTGCAGAGTAACAAGGACTACAATAAACTTACCTCTGTTGCAATCCGTTCATGGACGTCTGGACTAAGCAACCGCCGCCTCTTTGGTTGAGAAGCTCCTTCACTGCTTTGGTTAACCAGAGAATGGAGAGAATTTCTGCAAAGGATTAAGAAAATGTATGACTAATAACAATAATAATGATAACAAATTCAAAAGAAGGAATACAGCTGCTACCTGATCTTCTGTATGTCCTGCTGGAACTGCTGGATGCTCCCCTTAATGTGGACTGAATCTATGTCCTTCTTCTGGAGTTTGGCATAGAGGATGTCCACGTGTGGCATGATGTTGTGGAAAAGTTGCAGAAAAAAATTAAAATCCTGATCCTCCAGCAGCATGGCAAAGCCTCCTGCCTCTCTGGTGGTAACAGGGTCAAAGTCACCTGAGTCTCGAATAGTTTCAAAACAGCGAATGAGGCCCTCTCTGTGCTCAAACACTGTATTGATGGCACGGCTGTGGAAGTTCCATCTAACACTGCTTGATGTTGGTAGTCTATGGGCAACTACTTTATCAAGAACATCTGTGCGCTTGGTTGATCTTGAAAAAAAGCTGGCAAATCCTCCAAGGTTAGAAAAAAAATTCTAACTTTGGGTATGTGAGAAGTGGCCTTTTGCATTATTAGATTGAGCTGATGAGCATAGCAGTGGATGTAATGGGCATTTGGATACACATCTTGAATCTTCCTTTGAACACCTGCAGTGGCACCTCTCATCACGCTGGCTCCATCATACGCTTGGGAGATGAGTTTACTCTTCTGATCCTCTGGAAGGATGACAGTAAGATGCTCTTTTAGTGCTGTAGCGATGGAATCAGCTGTAGTTGAATGCAGATGAATAAAAGCAAAAAACCTCTCCTGTACGTTGCTTTTGCCATCAATGTAGTTCAGCACAAGCACAAGTTGGCACTGTGTGGCAATATCGGTGGTCTCGTCGGCCTGGATTGATAGAAAATCGCTGTTTTGTGCTTCTTGGATTATGTGTTCCCTCATAACAGACAACACACAGTCCAACAGCTCGTTCTGGACGGTTTTCGAAGTTCCCTTAAACACAGAGGCATTCTCGAGGTGCTCTTTCAAAACTCCATCAAGAGAAGCAACAAAGTCGACCAAGCCACGGAATATCCCGGGGTTATCTGAGCTCTCGCTCTCATTGTGGCCACGCAAAGCCAGCTCAAATGCGGCACAACATTTTACACAGTCTATTATTCTAGACAGGATGTGTCGATTTTTTGTGACCTCTTCATTGTGCCTTCTAATGCCAATCCTGTAGCCTTCATCTAGCTGTTCAGCAATGCTAAGCTTCCCAAAAAACTGGAGCCTCATAGCGTTGTCAAGATGGCTGCGGCTACTTTCATGTCGCTTGCACTTATCAGAGAGATGTTTTAAATCGCAAACCCCTGTTGTTGTCCACAACGTTTCGGTGCCAAGACTTTGAAACAGCAAACAGGGAAAACAATAAAAGGCATGACTTACATCGCATCCAGCTAGCCAACTCCGTTTTCCATAAGATGTGCCGGAAAAGCACCGAGTGTAAGATCGACCGCGATCACTTGACTGCTGCTGAATTTGCAAGTTGGGTCGATCTGGTCCAAGCTCCTTGATCCGTTTTTTTTCTTCATCTGAACGCCTTTGGAACGGGTATTCTTGTAAAGATAAAACCAAATTTTCTTTCATCTCGAGATAATTTCGCTTGCTTCCACATTAATCAGTACCTGTCAGTCAAATGACAATCTGCTGAGCGGTAATGAGAGGCGTTAAAAACGGTCCAATCACATGAGGCCAAAAATATAAAAACAATATTGATTCGCTTACAACAAAAGTGGGAGGGTTTGGGGCGCAGAGTGCTGCTCCCCAAGGACGATTTGAAACAAGCCAATTAGAGCTCAGCCTCAAATCACATGCTTTTCAAAAATGTTCGTGCCTACATACACACTCGTTTGTCCGGCGCCCCGCACACGTATGAACAAAATACAATTTTGATTTTTTAATAAATGATAATATGACTAACGGTGGAATAGTACGACTAAATTATTTTATTACGTTATTAATTTGCGATATATATTAAACTTATTGTTGGCATATTAAAGTAGCTTTCTTCTCTGGATAACTTTAAGGGGGCGGCGCCCCAGCGCCCCCTATTGACCGGCCGCCACTGGTCGGGACTGAGAATAGATGGGTAGCATGATGGATGTTCCTTGTTTGAATGACTGTAGGAACACTGCTGCATCTACTTTTATTTGCTTTTCATAATTTTGGTCAGTTGATCTCCTGCCTTATCTTTGTCTTATGAGCTCTCTCTGTCTTCTTTTAAATAAATGGCCCTCCTGTTTGTTAGATCTGCATCTGTTATTTATCAAATACTTCTGCTCTTAGGTGTGCATGTTGTTGTTTGAATAAATGTGCTTCTGTGTATTGTGTGTGCGTGTTTGTTTGGATCTCTCGAGCGGGTAATTCCGTGCCGTGTGGGCTCGAGGCGGCAGATAAGCTGTTTGCTAAAACTAACAATTAAAACTTGATCAGGCTGTCAGTTCAAATGGAATGAAATGGAACCAAAAAGTAATTAAAAGGATAGTGTGCAAATGACAATTATATCTTTTAGCTTTCTATTACCAGTGCTGTGAATTTAATTATTGCCACAGCTTCGACGTAACGCACATGCATATAAACAGACTTTGAGATAAGCGCACAGGTTTTTGCTGCCTTCTGTACTGTGCGCATTGCTTTCTCTGTCGCTTTTTGAAACCAGGACAGCGCAGAAATCCATGCGAGGCGAGGCGCAGGTATTTAGATGTTGCTGGGAAATGATTGCTGGGGGCTGTATTGCTCCAATTAGTGTGTTTAAAGTCACGGGTGAGTTTCTGCTGTGTTCCCAGCTCAGCCAGTCAGCACATATGGCCGACGGCCCTTCATCCACACAGTTAATTAGACTGTCAGGATCCATCGGGCTCACCGTGGACTCAACAAACCGTCCTCCCCCCACTTACAGGTGGTCAGATCTCCGGCTGTCCGCACTTATAGAGTTGTTAGTTACCGTCATGCGCTCGCCATATGTCCTGCAAAAACATTTGCCGCCTTCCACTCAGTCCGTTTATATTGTTATAATATCTACAGTAGGGGTGTCGAAATGTGCTTTTGTTCTGTCGAGAATTAAATGTGGTCATGCGATGTGTGGCTCCCTGTTGATATCGGATCGGTTCGCTGTTGGTGTGGGAGAATGCTACAAACCTGCCAGATTGAATGTGTTAAGGGTTCTCCGGGCAACGACTGCGAGCATCTTGACATGTAGTTTGTGTAGGAGGAAAGTGAATCGCTGTCCTGGAAATCACGCCAGTGCTAAATTGTGATGGCATAACTGCAAAAGTGAAGTATAGTTCAACATATACAATTGACTTAGACATTTGAGTACTTAAGCATCGTGTTTTGAAATATAACATTAAGACCATGAAAATGTTCTGGATTTCATTAAAGGGGTCATATATTAAAATAAATAAAAAAATCTTTCTTTGGACTTTTGATGTATTCATTTTCAGAGGACAGAACACAGTCCTTCATTGGATTTTTGATGACAGAAAGTCAAATACATTGACATTTACAGACCCAGTTGATATTCAGAAGTGTGTGCCACCAAGTCAAAGAAGATGCCGTATAATTCTAAAACTGGAGTAGCTGTGACTAGCAATATGAGACACAAACACAGACAGCACATCATTGACTACGATATTAGGAAAAAGTATTGTATCTTTTTTGTTCTGTTGAACACAAAATTAGATTTTTTGAATAATTTAGGAAAGCCAACAGTTCTGGGCACCTTTGACTACCATTTTAATTTTTCCTACTATGGTAGTCAGTCATGTCCCAGAACTAAAAATATCTAACATTTTTCCAAATATCTTTCTTTGTGTTCAGCGGAACAAAGAAATTTATACAGGTTTGGAACAACTTTGGGGGATTTACATTTAAATCAGAATTACATTAGCAAAAACAGAAATTTTGGCGGGTAAACTTTTGTCTATTATACGAGGGGTAGAAAGTTGCTTTCAGGTACTCATTCCTTCAGCATACTATATAAATTCGGAGCTTGTCTGATGATGTTAGGTTAATGGCAAAGCTCAAACTCAAAAGGCTGAAATGGGCTGCCGGTGTGGCCACTCGCATCCCCCCTAAAAAGTTTACTGTTGGTGTTTTTTACATTTCTGCAGCCAGTGAAAGAAGATTAGGGCCCTTTCTTAACGTACAGATGACTGGGGGTTTGCCAGGCTTGTTTTTAAGCGTGTCGTACTCCGTACGTGTTGGCTGATGGATTACCTCAGGGCTACATTACCGCACGGAGCGTACGATAGCACGCCGGGGACCACCCTGACCCACATGGCGTGTAGTTTGATGAACACGCGTCATAGTGCCCGCTGCGCTTCAGAGAGAAAATAACTCAAGTGCAGCACATTTCCCGAGATCATTAAGTAATGACAAGTCCATATTTGCTACATGAACGCATTACTTGAAGGTGAATGTTGGGGCATGCATGCATTTGCATGCATTTGCATGTTTAAGGTGTGTGGAAACACTGGCAGTCCTTTACAGACAAAGCTGATAAATCAAAATGAAGGAGGCTCTTAAAACAAGTGCAGCGGTTGGGTTACCGTGGTGACACAACCGTTCAGTCTGAGAGGAAGAGAGCTCCTAATTATCCATGAATATTTATAAGTTGGTCCTCTGAAGACCCACCCTGGGAATATAATTGGTTGGACCGGCTGGGGCTGGCTTTGCCATCTTGATGGGGGGCGAAGACGGATGCACTTTTGTTTTATAGAGAGTGTGTGGCACTCAGCAGAAGGTTATACTTTATGGAAACTCGCCACCAATTACGCCCTTACAGCTTATTGAAAGCTATTTTTGGTATTTGGCACGTCTGGGCCATGAAGACTTATGCAGTTAAAGATATGAGCTCTTTTCTGAAACCGAAGCCCGTCTTCCTAACTGAAACGAAACCACATAGGTGTCTGATTTAGTACTCTGTATACATAGTCAGCATGAAATTCAAATTGCCCCTGTTCACTTCTTAAATACACCCTTTTCTGTCTTATTAACAAGCTGCCATGTTTTATGTCGATACGTTTTTATTTGCTTTTTTCACTGGCCTAATAAATCAAAGCAAGAATCAGGTCACAATTGAAAATCTTTTTGGTGGTCATCTTTTCTCTGTTATATGTTTAATCTATTTTTTCAAGATGATATGGTTGTTAAGTGTGTGATGTGATGCCCACAAAATTGGATCATCCTTTTGAACTTAAAAGTTTATGCAAATCTGTAAATGATGCTACAAGGCTGCAAGTCCACATCAAATGCACTCATTTTGAGATCATTTTGAGAGTCAGTATTTCTGTAAACCACCTGTCTAATACAAGTACAATTCTGTCCATAACTCTTTTGTGTCATCATAGGACATTTCAGATGCTCTTTCACTGCTGTGCTCTGAAGTGTCATTTTTTACAGCTGTTTATACGTTCCTCTGCTTGGCTATTCACTCCTGACTTTAAACTAGATAATCATTATTTTTTTCATTTAAAGCTTTCCAGACAAGAACGGTAAGGGAAGAGAGCCATAGCATTTTTATTGAACCCCGTTGCACTGATCCAAAGCACCATGGTATGAATCAGGGGTGCTGAATTTGGAGATGTCGGACAGAAAAAGACCAATACTAAAAAGCGTTCTAGAATTGTTTTAGTCCACATTGCTAAAATAAATGTATAACTTCCTGAAATGAGGACCGTAATTAAAATGACCATGCTCAGCAGTAGTTGTATCCAATCACAACTCTGTTGATAAGGGTGGCTGCCCCATTGTGATGTCAATGCCACTCGAGATGTTCCCTCTTCATAGTCCTAGCTTTGCCAAGATTTAGTGTTTGAGACCTCCAAAACCTTGATACAACACACGCTTAACCAACTCCCAACAGTAGGTCATATAGAAGCACGTGATCACACAGTTTCAGTAATCGTGACTGTACTAAAATATGGTTAATTACTGTTGCAGCTAGAGGTGCACCGATTGACCGGCAAGAGATCGGAATCGGCCGGTTTTTCGTATGATCGGCCCGACCGGTGACCGGCCGGTCAGTCTCACGTCTCGCCGATTCCAAGCCGATCTTCTGTTTCCCGTGATGCGGGCAAGAACGTCACAGCCGTCAGTACACTCAAAGCCGCAAGTAAACATGTAAACGTGCACGCGCACAGCCTGTCTTTCACGGCTCATTTATACTCGCATGTGGGTCCACCGGACCGCGAGTCTCTGCTGACTGACGCGCATCTCTCATATCCGCCGACTGCACGCGCATCATGTACTGTACAGACAAAAAGGTGCACTGTAGTTCATCTCTCGCTGCTCCATCTCCATGGGGTATGTATGCCAACAGTGATGCTATTAGCATCATGCTAAACTCTGACACATGCTAAACTCATGTTGAAGTCATTCACTTGGTGTAAAACAAACGTAAATTTGGAAAATCGGAATCGGAAAAGAAAATTGCAATCGGTGCATCTCTAGTTGCAGCTTTTGGCTGCTAGATAAACTGGATTGCAGATGGTTAAAGAACTATTTTTATGGAGAAACTATTTCAAATGTGATTTTCAACCAGGTCTGCCCTGGGATCAGTGTTCCTCTGAAGGGGTCTTAACGTGATTGATAGTTCAGATGGAGTCATGGCCGACTGCCTTAAAGAAACCTGAGTTTCTCATTAGCTGCACATTAAAATGGCTTCATTAAGTTTTGGCTATCTGTGTCCTGTTCTTTTGACTCTGTGTGTATCTACCACACGCACACACTCACTGGCTTGCACGCTGCATTGAGCAGACTCAAAAATGGCAAAACGACTCAAACGTGCTTCACCATTATGAACAGCACAGCTCAACTCATTAGAGCATGTGACCTAACGGCTGTGCCGTGGCTCTGAAAAGCTCAAGCATTTGAGAGTGCACACACTTTTTACAAATGAGGAAACATCACTAAGGTTACATTTAGACTAGAATATTATAGTAATTCTTTTTTTTTTTAAGATTTATAGATCGGTTAAACTTTGTTTCTATTTTGTTTAGTTGTTTTGTAGCGTACATAACCATACACAGCATGTTATGTAGTGAACGACACTCTTTCACAGTGTATAAAACTACACTATAAAGGTAGAAAAAATATACAGCTGAAGGATTTGGAAATTAAGGTTTAAGAGAGACGTATTAAGCCATTTGCTATAGCCACATTACCGCTAAATTATAGACAATTACATTTGATCATGTTGTTTATTATTTGTTGGAATATAATAGACAGCAGATATAAACAGTTAAGTTGTCACTGTCAAAGATCATTATGACACAGTGGCAGTTTATTAAACGGCATTAGACACAGCAGAGATGTATCTAATACCACCTCTAGATCTTCTCCAGTGACAAACCCTTACAATCTATGAATTGTTTGTTAATATTATTTAACGCTTGTTTTGCATTTAAATATCCCCAATCCTTGATAATTGAACATTAGATAGACATTTGCTGCATCCCAATTCGCCTACTTATACTATGCACTAAAAGTATGTACTGTTTTTGTTATGGAAAAATATATGAAGAGTTTGGTTCCAAAATGAGAACTCAATCATGTTTTTTATTGTGCATTCCAATTAAAATCAATCAAACTCTAGTTGGTTTGTTTTGATTTAAGCCATAATAACTCAAAAAATACAGCTAACTAACACAATAAAAACATGATTTTTTAAATACATTTAAAAACGAAGTTATCTCATTTTGGAACCAAACTCTTCATATACATTTTAGTGCGTAGCAAAACTGTACGCACACACTGGGACATATGAACACAAAACCGAAGTGGCCATTGTTGCGTAGACGACACTGTGATCATGAACTGTCATGAACATCAAAATACAGCACTTCTTTGAATTTATGTATTTATTCATTATTTCATATGTAATGTTAACTGTATACTTACATTTATTAATTTAGCGAAGCATCTTTTATTTAATTTTATGAATGCAGTGTAGCGTCACTAAACTCTGCCCTCTCGCGGTGAGTTTTGGGTAATATCAGCCTTTAAGTGTCCATGGATTCACACTTCGAATGTTCACCTAAAACAGTAGACCATCCGGGTACTTTGAGAATACTCATTTCAGCATACTATGATTTGAGACATACTAATTCTATTTTCGTATACTATTTAGGACGGATAGTATGTGAATTGGGACGCAGTGGTTGTTTTTCTGTTTTGCAGGATAAACATGTTTTTACACAACAAATGTGTATCTCACAATCTTTTAAACAGGATTGTCAGATTCATCTTCTACAGATTCGATCTAATCCAAACCGGTTGGTAACAAAACATTGAGATTATAAAATAAAACAACAAAATCAATAGCCATTCAACAAAATACAACAACGAATGTTTGTAATTAGCGGTTTTCCGTGATTTACAACTCCTACAACGTTTGTTTGCAATTTTGTTCTTTTCTGCTGGTCAGTCACGTTTTCTTCTTGTGTGTCTTTAGATCGGCCAGTTGGTATTCAAGGGCATGAAGAGTTTAAACAGAATCCAGTCTATAGTGTTTGAGACGGCTTATAACACTAATGAGAACCTGCTCATCTGTGCTCCCACTGGTGCCGGCAAAACCAACATCGCCATGCTAACCATCCTGCACGAGATCCGCCAACATCTGCAGCCCGGGGGTGTTATCCGCAAGGACCAGTTCAAGGTATGTGAATGTGCTTTTCAGCCTGTACATTTTATTCCGCTCGTGTTGAGTGAGCTGTTCCGCTTTCTGGCAAGCCAATAAGTCATCTCCGCACCAGTCTTCGCTCCTCAGGTACCATTTGTGCTGACTGGAAGCGTTTGTATCATTTATGTCAAGCAAGGATAGACTTGAGTGTTAAATTTGCATCAAGAAGTTTTACCATCATTTGGAGACGTAAATGGATGCATTGTCTCGTGAAGCTTGTTTTCACATGCGTGCACGCCACCGTCAACAATGATAGACAGTCTTCATACATCACCATTAAACTCGCTCACTTTAGGCAGCCAGCTTCATATTTCTTGGTAAATTGTTATTTGTACTGGTTGCCAGGGAAGAAATGGTACGCACAGTGTTTTCTCATTTATCATGAGCACATCGTGTTTCCACAGATAGTATATGTGGCTCCGATGAAGGCCCTGGCTGCTGAGATGACTAATTACTTCAGTAAGCGATTGGAGCCGCTGGGCATTGCTGTCAAAGAGCTGACGGGAGACATGCAGCTGACCAAAGGAGAAATCCTTCGAACTCAGGTACAGAACATTCCTTAACTCACACAAACACGTACGTCTTTGGCTTTTAGGCCTAAGGGGGTAATAAGCAGCATGTCTCCCTTAACTCAAATACGTCTAACCCTAAGCCTAATGAAATTCCATGACAAAGTTAGCACCACCCAGAATGCCTCATTTATTGAGCATACTCCTGAGAGCAACAGTGTGACCACAATGTGTTTTTAAACCAGGACTTCAGACAGAATCGTCAATACGCATGTTTTATTTCTGTATCACTAATCTTAAATTTATCATGGACCTGTAGTCCACAGCAATGTCAAGTCAAATGTATTTTTATAGCGCTTTTTACAACTTGCATTGCATCAAAGCAGCTACACAAGAAAAACCGAAACCACAGTGAACATGTCGTCAATGTCCTTCTAAAACCTTGTATGCCTTGATAGACAATAATTTACTTGTAAATACTGTAATCCTAATATCAGGGATGGTTGTTATAATTTCCCATAGAAAACTTTCTCTATTCCTCTTTTCTCTATCCCCCTTTCTCATCCATTTTTACAAAATCTTTATATTATTGTCTTAAAATGAACGACTCTTGTATCAAATCGGGGGACAGCCAAGTCCTGCCTGATAGAGTCTGCAAGACCATGCTCTGATAGAGCGCTTGTCTTGTCTCACTGATCAATACAATTGTACAACTGAAGCACATCCATTTGCAATGCTGCAGACTACACTGTTCCAGGCCACGTGACAGTGTACACGTGACAAATGGTGAAGAACATTCACCCTTATCCTTATCATAACCCCTGAGGATCTCCCACATGGTGTCGCAAAACAATGAAAACAGTTAGAAGTGGTTTTTGTAAAACTGCAGTGTAGATTTGCGAGTGGTTGATACTTAATATACGAGTTGCCTACTGTTTTACACTGCGTTCCAAATTATTATGCAAATTGGATTTAAGTGTCGTAAACATTTAATTTTACATTGTTCAATTAAACTTATGGATGGTATTGTGTCTCAGTGCTCTTTGGATCACTGAAATCAATCTCAGACACCTGTGATAAGTAGTTTGCCAGGTGAGCCCAATTAAAGGAAAACTACTTAAGAAGGACGTTCCACATTATTAAGCAGGCCACAGGTTTCAAGCAATATGGGAAAGAAAAAGGATCTGTCTGCTGCCGAAAAGCGTCAAATAGTGCAATGTCTTGGACAAGGTATGAAAACATTAGATATTTCACGAAAACTTAAGCGAGATCATCGTACTGTGAAGAGATTTGTGGCTGATTCAGAGCACAGAAGGGTTCGTGCAGATAAAGGCAGAATGAGGAAGGTTTCTTCCAGACAAATTCATCGGATTAAGAGAGCAGCTGCAAAAATGCCATTGCAAAGCAGCAAACAGGTATTTGAAGCTGCTGGTGCCTCGGGAGTCCCGAAAACCTCAAGGTGTAGGATCCTCCAGATGCTTGCAGTTGTGCATAAACCTACTATTCGGCCACCCCTAACCAATGCTCACAAGCAGAAACGGTTGCAGTGGGCCCACACATACATGAAGACTAATTTTCAAACAGTCTTGTTTACTGATGAGTGCCGTGCAACCCTGGATGGTCCAGATGGATGGAGTAGTGGATGGTTGGTGGATGGCCACCATGTCCCAACAAGGCTGCGACGTCAGCAAGGAGGTGGTGGAGTCATGTTTTGGGCTAGAATCATGGGGAGACAGCTGGTGGGCCCCTTTAGGGTCCCTGAAGGTGTGAAAATGAACTCTGCAAGGTATGTAGAGTTTCTGACTGAGCACTTTCTTCCATGGTACAAAAAGAAGAACCATGCCTTCCGTAGCAAAATCATCTTCATGCATGACAATGCACCATCTCATGCTGCAAAGAATACCTCTGTGTCATTGGCTGCTATGGGCATAAAAGGAGAGAAACTCATGGTGTGGCCACCATCCTCCCCTGACCTCAACCCTATTGAGAACCTTTGGAGCATCCTCAAGCGAAAGATCTATGATGGTGGGAGGCAGTTAGCATCAAAACAGCAGCTTTGGGAGGCTATTCTGACATCCTGCAAAGAAATTCAATCAGAAACTATCCAAAAACTCACAAGTTCAATGGATTCAAGAATTGTGAAGGTGATATCAAAGAAGGGGTCCTATGTTAACATGTAACTTGCCCTGTTAGGATGTTTTTGATTGAAATAGCTTTTGATTTCAGTAAATATGACCTCCTAATGCTGCAAATTCAACAAATGACCATTTTCAGTTTTTTACAACCTATGAAATGTTTTCAAACTCTGTTGTGCATAATAATTTGGAACAGTGCATTTTGAGTTTTTCATTTTTTAAATAAATACTGTTGTCAGTGGGAGGTTTGTTCAATAAAATTCCAAATGTACCCTAACTGTTGATTACTTGAAAATTATACTGACTGTCATTTGCATCGACAAATTAGGAAAACCAGAGAAAGATATCATTTGCATAATAATTTGGAACGCAGTGTAATGGTGTTTCAATACAGGTGTAGTCACAACCATATGCGCTTGAAGTTCAGTGTGATGCTGTTAAACATTCTCATACATTAAAAGAGGAATAGAGCATTTAATTGTTAAAATGAAAGAGGAGATGAGGAATAGATTTGTACAGAACAGGATTGGTTCATGGCGTGAAGTGGTGTGAGGTATGTAATATCAATGACTCAGTGAGAAGAAATGATCTTCACGCTCTCCCACTGGGAACTCGCCATCCTCGGCCCGTATCAATTGAGTGCCCTCACTGTACTTGGCAAACAGGACTGCAAACAAAGCACAACTGAAGAGATATGAAGCATAGTGGGTTGTTTCGTAGAATAATAAGGCTTCATCACACCCACTCTGAAGCTGAGCACAGCGCCCCTCAGCCTTGTGTCTTTACAACAAAGACCTACCAAAGTTGTTTAAAAACGACCATGTCTGCAGTAGTTAGCTGGGAGAGGATCAGGTATCGTGCCTATTTTTACACTGTTGAAGTTGTCTCTAAGGTGTCTGGTAGGCACTGAGACAGGAAAAAGAATTGGTCATTACCAGCAGACCTTACGGTTTGGCTCTGACTCGAGTGTTTGCTTCTTCTGTGTTTAAACAGGTTATTTTAGTTAATTGCCCAGAATGGCATGGGAAGCATAAGGCGTGCAGTGTCTTATCAAGACCCACGAGGCGGTCGTTAGATATTGATTGGTGGATATCATCAGAGCTGTATCACCCGGCGCTGCCCAAGGTGAACAGCAGGTTACAACCTAACCATTCTATTATTTATTGTGCCTTTCCTTTCATCACAGCACATGCTATTTCTTCTTTTTCCATTGTCTCTTGCTCTTTCTTCTAAATTGTCTCTCCACTCACTCTCATTTATAAAGTTCACATTGTAAATTTCCTTTAATCTCTCTCTGTCACATATACCCCCGTGTCCCATTACACCCCAATACACACACCTACCCCGACATCACCCCAATACATAAATACATCAACCCAATACGCACATTTATACCCCAACAGCAACCCAATTCATCACCCTATACACACATACCTGCCCCTACATCACCCCTATACACACATACCTGCCCCAACATCACCCTATACACACATACCCACATCACCCCTATACACACATACCTGCCCCATCACCCTATACACACATACCTACCCCTACATCACCCCAATACACACATACCTACACCGACATCTCCCCTATACACGCATACCTACCCCAACATTACCCCTATACACGCATACCTACCCCAACATTACCCCTATACACGCATACCTACCCCGACATCACCCCTATACACACGTACCTACCCCGACATCACCCCTATACACACATACCTACCCCGACATCACCCCTATGCAAACACACCTACACCGACATCACCCCTATACACACATACCTTCCACGACAACACCCCTATACAAACAAACATACACCGACATCACCCCTATACACTCATACATACCCCAACATCACCCCAATACACAGATACCTATCCCGACACACAGATACCTACCCCGACATAACCCCTTTACACACATACCTACCCCGACATCACACTAACTCACACATACCTACACCAATGCTACCCCTATACACATATAGCTGCCCCTACATCACCCCTTTACACACATACCTACCCCGACATAACACTAACTCACACATACCTACACCAATGCTACCCCTATACACATATAGCTGCCCCTATATCACCCCTATACACACATATCTACCTCAACGTCAACCCTATACTCACATACCTACCCTGACATCACCCCAATACACATATTCCTGTGCTTCCCAACATCACCGCATTATCACTGAAAATATGCATACATACCCTGACATCACCCCAAAACACACATACCTAACTCAGCATCACCCCAATGCATGCATACCTACAAAAAAATATTTTATCAATTTGTCAGTCTCACTAAATGATTAGTTAACCCAATCAACAAATAGTTTACCATTGGGATGTGTTCCTTCCCTCAAAACATATCTACTCCAACAACACCCTAATACACATATCTATCCCCAAAACATAAACCTAAAACTCATAAATTCATGTCTCTTCCTAAATCACTCTTTTGCAGTGCTTCTGTTGAAGATCAGTTTCTGCAGCTTGGGTCTTTGCACTGTTTCTGTCTTATATTCATGTTGCCGTAGTAACCACTGTACAGTAAAATGCCTAATATACAGAATCCACGACTTTGCAAATAACCTTATTGAAGGGTAAATTTGTGTTGTCATAGGTGTGTCACGGTCCTGCCTTCTTGTTTCTGTATTTCTAGTTGTGTGGCAGGATCGGGACGGAGCCCTTAGGTTCTATGTGAGAAAGCCATGGGTTGTTTACGTTTTTACATCTCATGTACTTTCTCGTGTCTTGTCATTGGCCCCGCCCCTCTCATTTCCTGTATTGCTTCCCTGCCGTGTCTAATGTTCCCCACCTGCCCTCGCCAATTATCCTTCGTTTGTCTTTCCTATTTAATGCCCTCATGTTTCATTGTCCTGTGCTCTTGCGTTTGATGTGTTTGTTCCACGTTTCCCTGTAAATGCAACACTGTGAGTTTCTCGTCTTGTTCCTGCCTGTGTTGCTTGTCGTTTGGATTGTTATTTTACGTATTGGACTCCCTTGCTTTTGCTTTGATTCCTGTTTTACTTTCTCGTGAGAAGTCTTTTGTTTTGTTGTATGAAGTCTTGTTTTGTTAACCCCTTCACGCCTGCCTGCATTTGGGTTCTTCCATCACTGAGTCATGACAGAACGCAAGAGCCACATCAGAACCCAGTAGGCAGCATGAGCACCGGGCGGTCCCACCTAGCTCGCCTCCTCTGCGGACTTCGCCAGGGGAGCGAGAGCGTGGACGAGTACGTGGAGAGGTTCCTGGACGTCGCCGAAAATGGCATCTTCGGGGAGGAGGAACTCGCGGTGCTATTTAACTCCGGTCTCAGGGACCCACTTTCGCGGGTGGAGATGAGGGCGTTGAGGCCGCTCCGCCGTGGAGCGTTCGGAGTCCACGGCCTCAGCACATACCAGCTACCCATCTCCGCTGGTCACGATCCCTGAGCGTGGTTCCCTGCAGATCGGGGTTGTGGGCACCGCCACGCCATCCTCCCCAGTCTCGGCAGCCTCTCCACCGTCCACTAGCCTCATTGGCAAGCGGGGGAGGCGAGAATCCTGGGGGTCCTCGTCGGAGGCCTCCAACCCCGAGCCATCCGTGCCCTTCACCTCCTTCCTTCAGCCGACCACCAGAAGGGTGGCTTGGCTGAAGAAGAAGTGGCAACGGAGGGGGGCGCGGACTCCAGTACAGCCAGTGTCCAGTCCAGCACCCAGCCCGGCACAGCAACCGGCTTCTCAGCTGGTGCAGCAGCCAGCGTCCCAGCCGGTGCAGCAGCCGGCATCCCAGCCGGCGATCAGTCTGGTGTCCAGTCCTGTGTCCAGTCCGGTGCAGCGGGTGTCCAGTCCAGTGCAGCCGGTGTCCTGTCCTTTCCAGCCAGTGATCCAGCCGGCATCCAGTCCGGTGTCCAGTCTGGTGTCCAGTCCGGGATCCTGCCCGATGTCCAGTCATGTGCCCAGCCCCGTGCAGCCGGGATCCAGTCCGGTGCTGCAGCCGGCCTTCCAGCCGGCGTCAATCATAAGTATAAAAAACTGACTCTAAAATAAATGCATTAGCATAGCTAATATTGGATAAGGAAAAAACATTAACTAGAATGGAAATGTAACCAGTTATATAGAAATTCTCTCTCGTTATATGGCATATATCTAACATACATTAATGCAAATGTGGGATAGTAATTCTTGGACAGTAGGGATATTAAAGAAACATGTTATATGCAATAATTTGCTAAATAGTGCAATATGCTTTATGCATATATCAGTAGACACATTTCAATAATTTCGGTATATTGTGCAACACAAGTGGATCGATATAGACAATAGCCCTTTTCACACATACAGTCTTCACTTGTAAACTGCCAGAAAATTGACATAGTACTTAACATATTGTGTGTGAACAGAACCTTTCCGGTAAATCGGTACTCTCAATTTACCAGTAATAGAGGTTGTAAGATTACCGGCAAATTACCAGTTTGAGGTGCTGTGTGAATGAAGAATGAGGATTATCGGTAAAAGCACGTACAACGCATGACGAGCTGACTGCTTTGGGCCAATCACAACACTCTAACGCAGATGACGCGCACACTCTGCGCTGTGTATCTCTTCATACTTCTGCACTGAAGTTGTTCAAAACAGTGCCAAACACTTTCTCATGTATTCGCCAAACTGCTCACGTCCTTCGCGCACCTTCTGTGTATCTGTATATATGAACATTACTGTTTCTGCCCGCAGTTTTTATTCTCGCGTCTCTGCATTTGTCCACATGTAGTTCAGTGTAGTTTTTAAGTTTTCTATCTCCATGTTGAAACGCAAAGTTGGGATGTATAGAGAAAAAAGTATTAAAATGACCAGAGAAAAGGACCGACGCAATGCAAAAGCTGTTATATCGCTCTCCAGTTTAATAAGGCTTCTTGTGCATCATCACAGTCATCAGAATACATGCAGATTCGAGCGACAAAACATAAAAGCTATTCAACTTCGGTCAAAGAAACAAAACAAGAAATGTACTCATGTACTCGTACTCATAAAAATGCACCGATATCGAAGACCGATACCTCATGTGACATAACTGACTGAAATTTGTTGTGAAATTTGCTTTGAAAGTTTTTGACAAGCCATAAAATGTTTTTTTTCTTCATAATGTGTTTAAGGTGGAGTTGTTTGTAATTATGAAGCTATTCTATTTTTATTTGTCTCACTGTGTTGTGAAAAGGTACAGGCATCGGTATCGGCGAGTACCAAAAAACATATTGGTACTCATACTCAGTCTTTAAAAAATGGTATCGGTTCATCCCTACTGTAAATACACAAAGTGACCGTACACTGTCTACACCACACGCGAGCGGCTCAGCGCAGTGTACTTGGGTTAAGAGCAAGTGTATGTTCCAAACATCAACAACACAGTGTTCGTTTGGATTAAATCACACCCCACCATAATTTCAAACATAAGTCCGGTTGTATTGCAGCTATTTATAAGGAAACTTCCGCTTGATGACATCATATTACTGGTATTTTGAGACAGCTGTATGGACGCTTGTGTGAACAGCACGTTTGTGTGTTTACCATAAATTTACCAGAATGACTTTACCAGTAATTTGCTGGTAAGGGCTAATTAAACGATATTTACAGAGTTGTGTCTCTAGAACTGTATGGAAATCCAATTATGCAGACAAACATCATTTGCATGAAACAAAGGTTTATGTTTTAACAATGTTTCCACATTTCAGAAAGTCACTCAACAAAAAGATTTCACATTGACATGATTTTCTTCATGCTGCTTTTATGAAGAGGATGTTGTGAGTCACAGCAGTAATTGGCAGCGTGGGTCAGTGTTTATAGACTGTGTTTCATTAGTGAGTGTGATTTTTCACTTCCAGATCCTCATCTTCTGTCTGATATCCTCTTTTTAGGTAAGTGTCTTAAACCGGCCAATAGTTATCAGGATGGAAAGTCAACTCATGCTACACCATGGTATAATAAAACAAAAAGGACTCCCATTTCATTACTCTTATTTCTGGAACAGCAGCTTTTTACATCTGATGTGGTGTCTAGCTCATTTTGTGTGTTTGTTGAAATAAAGGAGATTTCGGGCATTTGGAAGACTGGCTCAAGAGAGCCCATGGCTGTTTTTATTGCTGCAGATCAGAGAACTGAACTGCTGAGCCTTACCTATTAAGAAAGGCATTCATGTGTTACTCCAAACTATTTACATTTATTAGATTAAATAAGTATTAAGAAAGGCATTCATGCAATACTCCAAACTATTTACATTTATTAGATTAAATAAGGAAAGAGCTGTGTAGACCGAGTATCTTCTAGTGGTACTAATACACAGATTTATTAAACTCCTGTTTCCCCCACTGTTTAAAACAACATATGGAAAGGCCAATAAATATGGAAAATGACATACTGTACCTGTGCAGGTTATATTTACTGTAATCACAGTTCACCTGAAGACCAGGTAGCTCATCTGAACATTTGGATTAGTTCAAAAGTGAATAAATAAACAGGGAATAAAGGCCAATATTTCTGAATGCGTTGCTAAGGTTATATACCACACAATGGCTTTGTGAAATGAAACCTTTTACTGGAGCTCTAAAGTCTCATTGGGCTTCATGCTCAGATTAAAGGAAATGGCATGTTGAAATGTGGCCTCGTCCCAACGGCCAGATCAGAGCCTGACAGCACTGGTGCTCGTGTGATACGGTTGAAATGTGACATGTCAGTTCAGATATACAGAATGAAGAATGACATTTGTGAGCTGTAGTGGATGGGCGGATTTTTAATGAATGTGACTTTTTTTTTTTTTTCTCAGATAGATTTCATGATACTGTTGGCTTTGCAATACTATGAGCCATGTGGGATGTTTTTATTTATTCATCTTTTTACTTTTATGAAAACGTTCTTTAGAAATCTTTTTTATTAAATATCTGCAGGTGGGTTTGGAACGACATGACGATGAGTACATTATGAATTTTGGGGTGAACTGTTCTTTAAATAGAAAAACTGAAATGGTGGAACTGTGATTTCTCTCTCTTGAGGAAAGTTGATGCACATAGTCTGCCGTGACTCAGTCACATGTTGTTATTGCACGCCTAGAAGCCATCACAACCAGCGCAACAACCCTCCACTCGCCCCTTTACCACCCACTCCATCTGATGACTGTTGCCATGGAAACTGAGGGAGGAGGGCAGAGGCGCAAATAGTGTGTTTGTGTACAGGTCTGAAGCAGGTGAATGTTAACTCTTCAGAATAACGACAGAAAGCCAGCCTGCTCGCAACAGAGGCGTTTTCATAGGCGGGTTGGTAATTAAGATACCAGGCCTGTCGTTAGGCTAGACCTGCTAACAAGAAACTCTGCTCAAATGCCAATTAGTTGTAATTATATATATATTTTTAATTTCAACTTCATTTATTTATACAGCACATTAAATGCAATGTTTTGCCCAAAGTGCTTCACAATATTAAAATCAATAGTACCATAAAACACATACAACCAACATACATGTGGGACAGCAATAAAACAAATCAAACAGCTCAAATCACATAACTCACACAACCCCTGTTTCAAAGGCCAGACTGAAAAAATAGGTTTTCAGCTGGGATTTGAAAACCTCTAAATTTGCCACTATCCTAGGTTTTGCCCATTTGTCAATAAGATTTGTTTACTCATTTAAAGCACATTAAATTTAATATGCTCACTTATTATTTTATATATTTTAATATGTACAATACAAGTCAGAATAAGAATGTTGTTTGAATTTGTACATAAATATTGTGTTACACTGAATGACAGTGTAACATTGTTTTAACAAAATTTTTAATTTTTATTCTCCAAAAACTTAGTTTAAACCATAAAGTAGACATTTTCCTTATATTTAATGTGCTTTCTATGGAAATAAAATCACTTTTTAAAATTTGTTTGATGGGACATCTCTCTTTGACCCACACACAAAGTTTTGAAACCAACATATTCATTTCTTTCATTAGTAACTAAAATGTTTTTTTAAATATGATTTGAAATGCATGACTAGGAACAGATAATAAGGGGAAAGCAGCCATTAAGAGACCTTAGTAGATGGCAATTTCTTTAGCATGGTTTAAAAGCATCACAGGGTGAGCCCTCAAGTAGCTGCTTGATAAAATGAAAGAGAAGGATTTAGAAAATCTGAGATAAGTGTGACTACTTTGAAGATGCTGGAATATAACATAGTTTTCATTTATTTTGGATGCTAGTAGTCACAGCATAAATCCTGTAGTTGCAATTGTTTTAATCCCTAGTTCTGAAGAGTTTACAGTTAACGAAGATAACAAAAAAATTTAAAGGGGAGCTTTTTTTGCCTACTTTACCCAAGTTGATACAGTTCTCTGAGGTCTTTATAATAGAGATGTGACATTTTTTTGGTCAAAATACTTCAAGGATGAAGCACAACGCCACTATCTTTACCTTGCAAAAAACGCGTTCTCAAGAATGGCCGCTTCTGAGCGCTTCTTCCGTATGATGATGATGGGCACTTGATAACCACACCCCCAACTTCACGGAGGTGTGTCCACGCCCATACATTCTCAAGCTACCATAGAAACTGTTTAGCGTAAGCGTAAATCCTAAGCGAGAGATGGCTGCTCGGACACAGAAGAAGAGGCATCCGAGGACATGCTGTACAAGTTCGGATTGGACAAGCTGTGTCTACATGGTAAGTTTTTTTACAAACTTAAATCTTCAAAACTGTTTTCAACAGTCACGTAGTCAAAACGGTTCAGCTCGTAACAACGCGTGTTGTACTGCTATGATTACATCATACTAACGTTATGTAATGATGATCATATTCTAGGCTTGTTGTGTTTGCTTTATTGCAAGTTACGTAAACACAATGATGCTGTTACCGTCATGTTACACAAGTTAATTGTGCTAATTTTGTTGGTGACCTATAGTACTAGTTAACTCTAACTCTTTCCGGAGGATTCCCATTAAAAATAAAAATAATCCACTGCTCTTGCGTCTTCTCTGAGGCTGTGACTCTAAATAATGATCTGTGCTGGTCTGTGCACCCAATAACAGAACACTTAGCACGAACTTTCGCCATTGCGTTATTACAGATACACTCGTGTCGCTTGCAAAACCACAATGGTGCGCCATGGGTGGAACCGAGCAGACTACGGGGCGGTGATATTACAATAAGATCATTCTCCTACGTCAGAAGAAGTGCGTTATCTGAAGCGCTGATTTTTTCTCATGCTTTCAGAGAAAGGCGTAACAAAGCAAAATGACTGTATTGTACTTTTTCACGTTTTCTGTGTGGGTAGATGCACCGGGGAACTGATTATAGCAATCAAACACAGAAAAAAATCGTATTTTCGTGAAATGTCCCCTTTAAACAAAAAATGAGTAAGTGTTTCAACATTTTTTTGAGCTGTCTTAAAAAATAAAGTCGACATCTATGAGGTAAAACATGTCTTTTTTAACCATCCTGGCTTTGTATTGTGATTAAAATGAACACTTTAGCTCTGCTACCTGTTTGCCAGCGCTTCCATTTAGATTAGTGGCGGTCTAATTAACAGCATCCGTGCGTTTTCTCTTCCAGAAGCAGTCTCTAATGGCTGTGCAGATTGATTTAAATGCAAACCAGAGAGGATTTAATGAACTGCTTTTAGTGAAAGTGTTTAAGAAGAATTTCAACACTCACAGACAGGTTGGTAAACAGCTCTCAGACCATTAATTATGCATTGTTGTACGTTTCTGCTCTAAAATGTTGCTTAATGGTGTTAAAATAATCATATTTTGTTTTTTGAGTGATTCCACTTTTAAGACAGCCGACACCAGTGGCAATTCTTGTAGAATTGTATCATTTAGTTCTTTAAAAACCAAGACCAGCCCATCATTTGAGTGGTGCATGCATAATAGCCATTAAAAGTGTCTTGTGTCTCTGACTACAGTAGTTCATGTCTCTCAAAAGAGATCAAGATGATTGGCCAACATTATCTTGAGCCCTGGACATTGACACTAACATCTCCTTCAGAATGAATTCATCTCATTTCATCAAAACAACTCACTGGCTATAGGCGTCACTTGGACACCATCAAAATGCAGTTTTCAGTTCTGTTCGGAGTGAATATACTAAGATCTGTTCATACACAGATTTGTTTTAAAAATCATATTTTCAATTTCACATTTTTAAATTTTAAGTGACCATCAGGGCAAAGCGTTCTCTTTGCTGAACCGTTCCATTCTGTGCTGATCCTGCCCAGCCGGTACGGACATGGTTTTATTTTCCACTATATGGCTTGCGGGAATTTGCAGATGCTTAGAGCTTATGGAGGGTGATCAGAATATTTTATTGGATCTTTACTTTGCTAAATAACAGAAAGAACACAACTCATAATGCCCAAAATGAAGGCAAATGCTTTTTCACACCTTTTTGTTCAGCCAATTGTGCTAAAAGTACCGGGCCGAGAACGGTTTGAAACACAAGAAACACAACTCTTCATCATTTAAATATGCAACATAACTTGGTGTGGTTTTGTGCTTTGGCTTTAAGAGGTCTCCAAATAGCAACCCTGATAGAAATTCACATTAAGTAATGTTTTAAAACCATTTTAATTTTGGAACTGACTGTGTGGAGCTATCTGTCTGTATGCTAATAGTCGGCATGTATTGCCTAAAACTAAAAGCACATCTCTAAAAGCCCAGGACCTATATTCTGTAACAGACATACTGGTAAATGCCATTCAACATAAAGTGAATGACCTATCATTTCATTTGTTAGTGTGTTTGTCTCATGTAATGCATTTTTAATGGATGCTGTATATTTAGATACATGTAAATTTGTCAGTTTAGCTAACTTTATGTGTGCATTTAAAGGTTTACATTGATGATGTTGGCTGATGGTCAAATAGGTGTTTAACATGGTTCTTTGGAAATGCTTTTTTGTAAATCCTCCTAGTAGTTGGTAAAGCAGTTTAGCCAATAGTGTGACCCACACACACGTTTGTGAGTCCCTTCTGCCAGCACCATTTATAGAGCAAGAACTGTTGAAGTGATGAGTTCTCTTAGTTCTTTATGTGTATGTACTTGCTCTATTTCATATTACTCTTAAAGCCACAATATGGAAGGATTTTGTTATGAAATATCCCAAAATCACTTGCACAGTGTGATATATTTCATGCAGTTGTGTACTTACATTATCCCAAATGTTCCCAAGAATGTGCAAATCCAGAAAAATTCCTATTTAAAATAATGGCCCGTCCCTTGTCTCCCTTGTATTTGTCGTATATCAGTGACTTAATATCCGGTGCTCCGCACTACCCTCAGTTTCCGGTTGCAGAAACTACGGCAACACGCAAATGCGGAAGTGGTTATACAGCATCTGGGACGCAGCATCTGTTGTTCTTTTATTATGGATCACGATTACTCTTCGGCGAGTAAAGGAAACCCAAAAAAGTGTAAATGTAGGCCAAATGAGGCAAGCAGCTTTATGGACAAACGAAGAAATAAAACAAGGATTAATATTAATAAAAGCGTTTTCTAAATGGAGAGAGCTTCGCGACCAACTTGGACTCGACAGAGACTCCTCTCTCGCATGTGTTTTAATAGACAGGTAAGCCCTTTTTTTATTGTACACAAAATACTCATGCACAAATTATTTGAATAGTTATGAATGCAGTTATCCTATGAAATACAGTGTATGTCGCACAAAAATATGTAGCCAATAACGTTACTTGTAAATGCTGTGGGTTTGTTCCAATTTACTTTTTAAAAGACGACTGTATGACTGTTTTAAACACGGAAAACTGTGTAGCATTAAGCTACCAAACCAATTGACAAAGTCCAATATCAGTCACAGGCTAACGTAGCATTACATTACACGTTTCTTGCAAGCTAATTCATTACGATGACATAAAATAAAATTAATTCATTACCTCGTCTGTGAACATGATGGGCGATCTCCATACGCCTCTGGATGGTGAAAACGACATGTCCCATAATTCCACTCTCATACATATCGTCATTTAGCTTCGCCTTTTGTTGTTGTTTCGAAAGTGCGCCATCTAGCGGTCCGAATATTCCATATTGTGGCTTTAAGGTTATTCTGTGTTTGTTCAACGTATATGTTCTCCTTTTTTTCTTGTACAGCTGCTTTGATTAAATGCAAATTGTAAAAAGTGCTATAAAAATAAAATTGACTTGACTGACAACATGTCAAACTGATCAACTCATTGTCATGACTTTGTTTGCAGTTTCTTACAGAACAGTGCCCAAATCACATGCCTGGTGCTGCTGTTATTACCTAACGCATGTTACTCAAGGCCTTCATCACCTCATAGCAGTATTATTGTCTCTAGATGCTGGTGACGACTCCAGAGAAGTGGGACGTGGTGACCAGGAAAAGTGTGGGTGACGTGGCTCTGTCCCAGATCGTCCGACTGCTCATACTAGATGAAGTCCATCTTCTCCATGAGGATAGAGGGCCTGTTCTCGAGAGCCTGGTGGCCAGGACACTGCGTCAGGTAACACATGCTAAGATCATTATACTCCACATCACATGCCTTAAAATAGAGGCGCTAAAGTCACAAGTCCAGTTCACAGGCAAAAACTGCATGCTCAGACATTCATTACATTTCTACTGTATGATGCTTTTATAGACTCTTCAATGTAATTGCATCTTTTAGGGGGCCTATACGAAATGCCGTACCCAAACAGAATTTTGTTTTTCCACTGAAGTACAACAAATAGGAAGAGAATATTATGAGAATATAATATTATGCCGTTTTAGATGGCTTATTTAACAGGGCTGTGTAAAAAATATTGATTATTCGATTTTCAATTTAACGAAACAATACCGATTCGGGAAATCTCCGTATCGATTCTAAATGCGTGTGCTTTACTTCAAGGATAAGAATATCTGTATTTCGTCTCTCGTCCTGAAGATGTCGCCATCACTCGCGCTGATATTTATGGGCATTTTGAATGTTGAAATCTGTTTTATTTTTACAAACATGTTTCATGTTGTTATGAATTTAACTGTTAAAATAAAAAGTAAAAACGTTGGTTACTTTTTTGGTTACGCAAAGTAAAAATAAAAAGTAATTCCTAACATAATTGTGTGGGCTCTGTTACTGCAGGGCTGTATAGTGCAACATATATGTCGCACATGCTACGAAAACTGTGCCAAGAATAAATTTTCCAGTGTAGCACGTGTGCGTGCACGTGTTACAGTTTTGCACGTGTTTTAGACAGAGCTGCTTGTTTGTGTGAGGTGTGTTTGCCTCGGTGCTTGCTTGAAATTACATCGCTTCCTTTGCCAAGTGCATTCCAAATGTCTACATAATGTCACGCAAATGCCCTGTTCACTCCAAAGACTAAACTCCAAGGGCTCTGCCCTTCGAAGGAGTATTTGGAATGTTGCCCGAGACGGTTCAGTACGAATACACGTACAGTTACACCCCTTTTTTCCCATTAAAACGGAAAAAAGGAGCTTGGGAAAAACTAAATTATATGGCCCTAATTTGCCCAACTGTAAAAATAATGTACTTCGTCCGTTACCTACCTATTTTAGGGGTTGAACGACCTCAGATTTTTTGAAGTCGACTATTATGTGATAAAAGTCGCATCGATGTCGACTAGTCGATGACGTCATTAATAAATAAAATAAGAGTGAGGGAATGAACGTTTTGCAACGGGATTTGATGGGTGTGGGCTGTAAGACACTATTGTGTGCGGGCGGGCTGCGGGAGAATGGCGCACTCCCGCAAAATAGCCCCTAAAAATATAGTATCCAAATACAAATGAACTGTTGTTCATCTATTGCACAAGAGCAACAACAACGAAAACAACTAGGCTTTACCTGCGAGCTTTTGCGGCTTCAGATCAAATCGTGAATGTTGTGGACGAAAACAGGACACATTAATGATGCGTGCGGAAGCAGGACAAGATAACATACATATTATTGCGGGGAGTGTGACAGAATCCCGCTGAAGCGGGTGGGAATGACATCCCATGCGCAGCTCTCTTGGAACAGCCTCTTCTTAAAGGCACAGTGTCAAAATCATGTGACCCGCGACTAGTCGACATCAAGTCAGAGCATTAATGTCGACTAGTCGACTAGTTCGTTCAACCCCTAGCCTATTTATGTAAAAAGCTACACATAAATATTTTTTGTGTGTATTTTTTCTAATATAACAGATGTTTACACTTGTGCTAAACTGTTTGGCCTGTGCTACAAATCTTTAAACCTCTGTAGCAACAGTGCTACGTGCAAAAAAAGTTAACATACGGCCTTGTCATGTGAATGTGAGTAGGGGTGTTTCAGATACCAGCATATATATTTAAATATGGATTCCCTGTCTGCAAAACTAGCATTTTAATCTAGGTACTGATAACTAATCGATATTAAATCGAAGTTGAATCTAATTGAAACCATGTAAATAAGATTTGAATCGAATCGCCAATTTGGTCGCAAAACCCAGCTCTATTATTTAAGCTACTTAAGTAATTACTGAAGTCATCGGTACAGTAAAAGTGTTTATTATTATAACCTTTGTATAGGTTATACTGTATATTGTGACGAGTACCCTGATAGATGTACTAATAATAGCCCGGTAGTTTGTCCAGTTTGTTGTAGGTAATTTTCTTCTTCGAAGGATGTGTGCGTGTGTGTGTGTGTGTGTGTGTGTGTGTGTGTGTGTGTGTGTGTGTGTGTGTGTGTGTGATTGACGGGACCTTGCTGATGTTGATTGACAGCCACCTCGAGTGGAATCACTCCGGCCCTTTGGGATATTAGTGTGATTATGCAAATCCTGACAGGCGGAGAGGGCGGCCTGTGTTACAGGGTTTCCCATATCCATGATCGGTTCTGATGAGCCACAGTCATGTGTCAGTCACACACAAGACTTTACCCAGTGAGCTCAAGCAATACGCACACCTACTCAGTGACAATCTACAAAGCTAAACTACAACGACACCGCAATGTTGCCCTTCAGGAGACATGCGAAAGTGTCCAAGGGTACAACTAACTTTCTTACACCCCATATTTCTTCATTATTGTAGTTTTACTTTGAGGACTGGTGCTGACAAAGGCTTTAAGTAGCTCTAAGGGACAAATAATTGAAAGGAAATGAGACGGAGCTATCTTTTTGGGGGGTTTGTTTTTTTAAATGCTAACTGCAGGTCAGGGAGGCTGCGCGCGCTTCTCTTCACCAAATGCAGCTTATTATCACTTGAGATCAGAGCAAGTGGTTTATTTTCAATGTCAGATTTCTTTGGCTCTGTTATGTGGAGTGAAATACTTGCACTTCATTTCAATATTAGAAACTAAAAGACCTGCCTGTCATGGCAACACAGTCAGCAGGTGCAATAAATTAATTTCAGTCCTGTACATCGCCTACATTTTTCTGCATCAAACTTAATCTTCTGGGTGCTAATTCTGTACATATGAACCTGAGTATCGGTAAGTAACTTTAGTTCTGATGGATTAGTTACTGCACTATAAAAAAAGAGTTAATGTAATAGTTAAATCTGTGGTTAACCAACATGTAGTTTAGGGTTTTAAAAATACAACATGACTATGATACCACAGTCATAGACTGATTAGTTTACTGAGTAAAAGACACAGTCCGCAAAGAAGCAACTATTGAAATCAAAAGGGAACGTAGGGTCTCATTCACTAATAATTGCGTAGATTTTTCGTATTTATACGCACATTTGAACCTCCCACGAAAACTTTCTGCCTAATTCACAAAACGTGCCTACGCACATGAATTTGTTCTTAACCTCGTCCTAATGTTAGTGAATTTGGAGCATTCTAAATGAGCGGCCGCAAAAAGTCAGTTCATACACAATAAAACACCTTTTATACAGACACGCAGTTTGAAGAGTTCTCGTTAGCTGGCTGTAAAAGTGCTATTACTCAGAGAAACCTCGCAGCTCGAGCTATAGTCTAACGCATCTCTTTTTATTCTTTCAGTGTATATGATGAAATAGTTGTAAAATGAAATGATGAAACATGCATTTTTTCTTAGAGAGAGAGAGAGAGAGAAAGAGAGAGAGCGGGAGAGAGAGAAGGAAAGAAAGAGACTGGGGATTTTTGCGTACGTGTGCTTTCAACTGTTCCTGTTTTCTCTTATATTTAGAATACATTTTAGTACGAAAGTTTTGGTGAATCATGATTTGTTCGTGAAAGCGTTCGTACGCAGGTTTCACGCACAAATTTGTGCGTACGCATGCTTAGTGAATGAGACCCAATGTCTTCATACAAAAAAGGGAATTATGGGGCAGGAGTGTGGTGATAATATCATGGGAGACACATATTCCATTCCAGTCATACCTTGTCCCCTGGTATTAAAAAGGCCTATACATTTAGTGGGAGATGTAGGCAAAGTAAGTACCCATTTAACAGGCATAACTCAAATAAGCCAGCAAAAATGAAGCCAGAGATCGGTTTATCCTCATAATTTACTATAGCAGCCCGTATCCTGTAAACATTTTTTTTAATCCAGGGGGCTAATGTAAACCCACAACTTTCGAAAATTGCAAAGCAGCCAGCCAGTCAGATAAGAGTGTGGCATTTTGTTGTGTGCCGTGTGCATAAGTCGGTGAGTAAGCAGTGGGTGGTGGGCGTGCCGTCCGCAGCTGACACTAACAGTCTGATTCCTTCTGTTGAAGGCGACTGGGTTATGTTTTGTCACCTAATCACTAACACTGTTCATCAACTGAGCATCACGAAGGTGATGAAGATAAACACTGCTTTAAACCTTTATAGATGTACTTCAACCAAAAGAAAGACAAAAAGTCATTTGAAAAATCTATTTTCTTGCACTGAGTCCAACCCACAGAACTGAAACACAGTTCAGTGCTGTGTCTGAAACCGTTCCCTCGCTCACTCCTTCACTATTCCCTATATAGCGAATGACATTTGAGTCCACTATATGGGGAAGAAGTGAATGAAAAAGAGTGAACAATTTCAGACACTGACGTAATATAACCTGCGTCTGGCAGTACTGCCACGGACATTCAACATGACGTTTATCTTACACCTGTGTGGCTTCATGGATTGCTAAAGCAATTTTCACCTAATTTGTCACATTTTTGTATTGGTTTTTAAAAAAGAGAACAAAACAACTGTTTTCCACGTTTATTTACACGTTTAATACAATTATTTAATATATTTAAAATAAAGCACCACTGTCTATAACAGGGGTGTCCAAAGTCAGTCCTGGAGGGCCGGTGTCCTGCAAAGCTTAGCTTCAACCCTAATCAAACACACCTGAACAGCTAATCAAGGTCTCACAAAGCAGACTAGAAACTTTCAAACAGGTGTGTTGAGCCTAGTTGGAGCTAAACTCTGCAGGACAGTGGCCCTCCAGGACCGACATTGGGCACCCCTGGTCTATAACATTAATTTGATCTGTTATAGTACACTGTCGAATGTACACTCACAATCAGAGTGCATTGTGGGTAAAAAAGAGTGAACGAATGTAGGGATTGAAGTAGTTGAAACCCCAAGAAGCTGCTTGAGAAAATGGCAAGAGAACATTTCTGCAAATTTTAGGCAAAAGGTGACTACATTGAAGATGCTATATTATAACATTTTTTTGTTGTTGTTTAGATTTTTTAGTCGAAACATAATCATCATAGTTCCCTTTGTGTAATTCTACAGTTTTGATTAGGTTTTGACCGGTACTGTTAGCAGAGCACAGCTCTTTAATAAAAGCATTTTATTACACCCTCTCAACACTGTATTTGCAGCTCATCACAGCTCCATAAGCATTACCTGGCCTTTCTGCAATTCGTCAGTCAGGTCATGTTTCTTAAGGATCTATACGATCTGAATAAAGCCCTTATTCTGTAGGCCTCTCTGGATAATGAATTTTTCGCCTTAATTATATCCATTGTCTGTATATTGTGTATTGTTTCATTGCAATCTGGTTTTTGTCTTTTATGCTTTAAGAGCCAAATTAGATAAATAAGAACATTCTTTACAGATTTTAATGTAATACTGTACAACTACTGTATAACACATTTTCTCATAGAGCTCAGTGTTCTAAAAATATAGCATCTACTGCCTAAAAGTCTGTCTTAGTCAGAGTGTTCCCCAAGGTTTAGTCTTAGGCCCTATACGCTTTCTCTTGTTTATTCCTATCATTAACTTTTCTCACCTAAACAGCCAGAATATTTTTCATTTATATTCAGCACACCCATTCTGTTCAGTAAAACTGCCCGAGCATTCAACGTGTTGTTTTTAACTGCATCTACTCCGGAATAACTGCAAATGTAGTTTGTGGGTAATGCTAGTAACAGCAAGGAGCACATCTAGACTGATTTACCAAAATTAAACGAAACATTGCACTGTTGCTTGGCATATTTGCCAAAAGTAAAAATGTAAATGTAAAAAACTGTGATCGTTAGATTTGTATTACATGTTGACACATTTTCCTAACCAAACTCTCACATTCTTAATTAAAGCTGATCCAGTACTTTAATGAGAAAAGTGTCATAAAATATAAAATTTGTTTTCATTTACACAACAACATTCATTTGATCTGTCATATGAACAAGTGGACAGCAGTGACTTTTAAACACTGTTTACAAAAACACATTAAAATGCCTCATAATCAAAGAACTTCTCCTAGCAACACAGGAGAAATGTCTTCCTGACACTTATTTTAATTAGAGTGTGTTCACAGTAGTAGAGCTAAAAGTCAACACAATTTGAAGGTATTCCTGTCTTTAGGAGACTTTGAATTATTGATCTCTGCACAGTAAGCAAGATCGTGGTCTGTGGAAGTAGCAAAATGAGGGGCATCATTAATAAAATATGCTGGAGGAGAGAGGAAACAGTGTAACTCAAAGCATGGCTGTTTTCTGGAGGAGGAAAAACTGAAACAAGGTGGATATATATCTCGCTTGTCAAATCTTTTAGCATCATTATGCTGGAATTGATGTTTAGACCGTAGCCATTTCTCTGTTTCTTGGTGAATGTCTCACTGATGGACGTTAACAAACCAGACATCAAAAAGGTAGTGTAGATTGTGTGGCTTATTTTAGCTGAATTGTCTGCCTCAGTGTGGTCTAAAGATAGCACACCCATGGGAACCAGAATTTATCATGGGATGTTTTTTTTTCACACATTGCTTCTCTTTAGCAAGTATGCACTGGCAATTTCAAACCAAATTAAATGTGATAAGCCCTGAGCTAATTCAACCATTTCCTGTAGTGTAGAAATATTCTTGTTGAATTAAACATCATGTGTAAAATTGCCCTGTATAGACAAATATTGCATAGACACAACAGTATGCAAAATTATATTTTTTCCTAAATGGTTATTTAGAGAGTGGTAATTGATGATCAGCTGAACTTCGCAGAACATGTTGCCAACACCACCCGGTCCTGTAGATTCATCCTCTACAATATTAGCATGCTACGCAAGTTCTTCTCCAGACTCTCGTCCTGTCCAGACTCGACTATTGCAATGCTCTACTGGCTGGTCTTCCAGCTTGTACAACCAGACCTCTTCAGATGATCCAGAATGCAGCGGCAAGAGTGGTCTTCAACGAGCCGAAGAGAGCGCACGTCACTCCTCCCTTCGTTAGGTTGCACTGGCTCCCTATAGTCGCTCGCATCCAAAGCAAATCTCTGCTCTTGGTCTACAAAACCACCAATGGTTCGGCACCCCCATATCTTCACTCGCTAATTCAGACTTATGTACCCTATAAACCTCTTGCCAAAAGATCAGCGGATTCTGTAGCTGGCTTTAAGAATCGGCTAAAAACATCTCTTCCGTGAACATCTGACCCATTAGTACAGTCTTCTACTTCTTTTCTACTTTCCTATCCCCCCCCAAAAAAATAAAAAATCTTCGTATACTGTGATAGGCTGACTGAGACCAGTTTTTACTGCACCTATGCATTGTTGTTTTTTTGTAGTACAAATTGCTACTATTGTTTTCCCCTACTTTGTACGTCGCTGTGGATAAAACCATCTGCTAAATGACTAAATATAAATGTAAATTTACAGCACAAAACACATTTTGTTCAGCTCAAAACATTCACTAACTTTATATTTAATGTGTAAAATACTGTTATAGGTAGATACATGACCTTTAAAGGTGATGCGTCATTTTTTTAATTATTTAAACATTTAAAGAGATAGTTCACCCAAAAATGAAAATTCTGTCATCATTTACTCACCCTCAAGTTGTTCCAAACTTGTATATATTACTTTGTTCTGCTGAAAACAAAGTAAGATATTTGGAAGAATCTTTGCAATTTTCAGTTCTGGGGCACCGTGCTAGCTTTTCTAAATTCTTCAAAATATCTCATTTTGACAACAACAACAACAATATATATATATATACAGTATACAATGAGTGTAATTCCGCTTTAAATTGTTGTTGTTTAATAAAATGAAAAAGTATTCTGTTTAATTAATTGCACTTTTGTTTTTCTGAGCAAAAATTTTACATCATAAATGTTTCCCTGATTTACAGAAGACGACCAATAAAATGTCATTCAGTGTAACAATCTTGTCAGGCATATTTACAACAAAAATCAATTTATGACAGACTAATTACTTTCACCCTAAATGCTAATTAGTTGTCTTTTTTTTAAATTTGGCACTATCCTAGGTTTTGCCCATTTGTCAATAAGAATTTTTTACTCATTTAAAGCACAATAAAATGTAATGTGCTCCCTTATTCTTTTATATATTTTAATATGTACAAGTCAGAATAAGCATGTTGTTTGAATTTGTACATAAATATTGTGTTACACTGAATGACAATATAATGCCAAATTTTGATATTTTATTCTCCAAAAATGTAGTTGAAACCATAAAGTAGACATTTTACTTACATTTAATGTGCTTTCTATGGACATAAAATCATTTTTGTAAATTTATTTTGATGGGGGCATCTTAACGTCTTTAACCCATATTTTTTCTACTATGGTGGCGAATGATGTCCCAGAACTGAAAATTGCTAACATTCTTCTAAATATCTTACTTTGTGTTCAACCCAACAAAAAATTATACAGATTTGGAACAATTTGAGGATGAGTAAATGGTGACAGAATTTTCATAATTGGGTAAACTATCTCTTTAATATACATTAGCAGCTCTAAATTAGGCATTTTCTCATAAATCATAAATTAGATTTTCATGAGACCTTGAAATACTGGGTGTAAATACTGATATATAATGAACGCTGGTAATATCTTTTGTTATTTAAGAACTTAACCCGAATTCCACCTTTAATGTTTTTTTCCTTTCAAAGTCCTTTCAAAAGATACGATCATAACACCGGCACTCAGTCTTCATGTGTCAGAGTATTTATACGCCGTACCCTCCTCAAACCCAGCTTCAAGGCCAGTGAGACAGATCTCCTCAGCACATTATTACTGTTAGCTCACAGATATAAAAGTGCACTCCGCTGTGTCGTTTATTAAAAGAAAGAGTCTTCTTAAGTGGACCCACAATAAAAGTGTCCCACGGTCCACAAAGGACAAACACTGGGATGATAGAGTTCGGAAAGCTTTTACTTTATAAGCTATTGAAACTGTGTGTTTTTCAGCACATTTGACAGAAAATGTCTTCATTCAGAAATCTTCTCGATGTATTGACTGCTTTTCTGTGGACTCGAGACTGTGGATTTAACTGGAAAAATGTGCCGCTACAATTTAGCTTCAGCTTTGGCAGATGGCCTATCGTACTGAAGTGGCAGAATATAGAATGAATGCAATTGTTCACTCATAAATGAAAAGTCCATAAGTGTTTTCATATGACTGAGAAAGGTTCACACTGTTCCACACAATGAGAGTTTATGAGGACGGGGGCTGTTCTCTCATCTGATCTCTGTCATCATGGCAAACTCTCTAGCTCCTGAGCTGGAAAAACAGCTTCAAGCCATGAATCCTTATACCATCTGGCTTTCTCAGTTTATGTGTCCTGCTGAATATGCTTTGGTTGGTTGACCCATTGGTCTTGATCTTTCCAAAGCTGTTTATGGCACACTGCATTTGCTTGTGTATATTTTACTTTTTGGGCAAAGTGGTTCCTACCTCACATGTGAGGAAAAGTTGCTCGTCTCATGTTAATGGGTGATTTGATGAATTTGGCTAAGACATCAACTTTGTGTGGACAGACTTTAAAGACTTTGATCTAAACTCTTTCTATCATATGCCTTTCTACCAATATTGTGGATTGAGAATGCCATAGGTTGTGTTTCTTTGAACGTTAGATGCACTTTTCACCCAATGAGGTCCACTTAAATTCATTTCTGCTCTTTCACTTAAAAAAGGTATTTGTTAGACCTAAGCAGACAAAAGCTGAAGTGGCTATATAAATGCTGCCATGCTTAGCGGTTTTTCATATTGCCTTAAATGTGACCTGCAGCAAGAGACACGGCTGTCGGCATGCTTCAGGCAGGTATGTCACATACCATTTTTGTCAGACATTATGGGATAAATCATCTTTAGAATATGAAAATGTATCAGTCATGCAACACAACAGATGACCATCCAATATCTATTCGTTCCCAGGTTACAACACCTGAGCATTATGCGCTCATGTGCTTTCTGAACCTAGTGATAATAAGAATATTGTTTACCCCTAATACACACTAGCAGTGTACTACAATATATAGCAAAGGTCTGAAAACCACTATGCATAGCATTGTTCTCTGCTTTGTCTCCGTATATTCTCTGTGATATTATTAGTCCAGTCAACACTGTAGAATGAGTGTATGACACAAGAAATCTGCAGTTCATGAATGGATAAAACTATTACTTTGCTGTAGGTGACCTCAGCCTTCTCTGAGACTGAAAGAAGGATTTTCTATGAGTGTTTTCATCATTCTTTGCAGCCACAAATAGAGACTTGCTGTTTGATATCTAGATTACCTGGACAGACAGCTACTGCATCATATTAAAGGCCTTACCAATCTTACCTGTCAGCCACACTGCTGGAGCACCACAGATATCTCTCTCTCTCTCTCTCTCTCTCTCTCTCTCTCTCTCTCACACGCACACACACACACACACACATAGGTGGTTAATGCACCATTCACATTACAAGCGACAAAGCATCATGATCCCATTCAATTCAATGGAGAGCGGGCGACTTCCGACGACACAGGCACTTGCGATCGGATGTGGTGTGTCTAGCGACACAACAAAGTTGTGAAATTTTTAACTTTATGCAAACGAGTGACTTTTGGGAACGACAGCCAATAGGAGAGAAGATGGGAGCTAACGTGATTCTTCTCCTCTCAGCTCCTGCAGTGAGTGTCACCAGTAGTGGGAACACCCACTAGCGACCTAACCACCAACCCCTGACGACTTGCAGTGACGAAGTCGCTTGTATTGTGAACGAGGGAGTAAGACTTTTACTGCCATTGTGGGGACCAAACCTGACAGCAGTCAAAACGTTTGTTACTCTGGTGGATACTGTTATCTTTACTTTATTATATAGTTGAAGTTCACACCGTATGACTGACAGGTAGAGCAACCAATCACATTTCTATTTGTGCTGCGTCATATTCAGAGGCCTGGAAATGTCCCCACAGTAACAGACCAGTGTGATTTTACAATCGTCTCAAAAGTTTACATCAACAATGTTTATGAGTTTATGCCGTGAACATTGCATGCTTTTAAGAATCCAGCGCTTAGTCAATCTTAATGAATGCACATTGTCGCCGACACGACAACTTTCTTCTTCAATCAGACGGCTTTGCGTTGTTTTTAGGCAGAGCGTTAAAGAACGCCATTTTTCATCTGAATTGGAGGACAGTCGCTTCAGACAGACAAATGACTTGTAAATTAACTGATAAGTTGATCAATACTGAAAGTATAGAAATAAATCCATGTGTAAATAAAAATGAAGTGTGTTCTGTTCACAAGTAATCATGTCTGTACTCTAATGCCCTGAAATCTTTGCATTGAGTTTCAGAGGGTTTAAGCAGTACACTGATTGAAAATAATGGCCACTCAGATCGCACTTATATTTCCTCTCTCCAAACCATCTGTGCCACTGCCACTGAAAACATTATCTTTCTCATTTATTTTATTGTATCTTTGTGTCAGGTGGAATACAGCATTTGTGTTTTAGTGGCGCACAGTGGCGCTCCCTGTGTTGAGAGTTTCACATCAGTCACTTATATTAGTTAGGGGCTTTTTTACAACACACAGACAATAGAGATTAAAGTTGGTAAAACGTTCTATAAATCTATACGATTGCAGCAGACCCATCATTTGCAAAAGCTGTTCTGTCTATAAAGTTCACTCGAAATGATCTTTTATTCCATGTTTCTCCAGGTTGAATCGACTCAGAGTATGATACGCATACTGGGGCTCTCTGCAACTCTCCCGAATTACCTGGATGTGGCATCTTTCTTGCATGTGAACCCTTACATTGGACTCTTCTACTTTGACAGTCGTTTCCGTCCTGTTCCTCTCGGCCAGAGCTTTGTAGGCATTAAGGCAACAAATAAGGTATGCATATTTTAGGCTGCTCAAGTAAAATCCGTATTATTTTTAAACATAATCTAATCAGGAATACTACTTGCAATTTGTTTGTAATTGATCAATGCTGTTGTCACAGATCCAGCAACTTCATGACATGGAGGAAGTGTGTTACAACAAAGTCCTGGATCAGATCAAAGCAGGACACCAGGTACAGTAATAACCCTCTCAATATCACCCCTCAACCTAATCCAGATCAAAATCCTGATCCTAAACTTTACACAATCAAACATGGTTTAACATTGAATCTTAATTTCTAACTTAAAATCCTGTCCTTGAACCCTGTCCTGCCGCCCCCCCCCCAACATTTTATCAATGTTTGATCCTAATCCACTTGCAATGTACCTTTCAACCCTTTGTTGGAACAGTTGTGGCTGTTTTGGCATTTACACGAGACCGTTTTCAACTAAAAACTGAAAAGTTTTTTGTGTTTTGGCTGTTCATTTACACGACAACGGCATTTTGGGGGACTGAAAACGCAAACTTTTGAAAACAGCTCTCAAAGAGTTTTTTAAAACAACGGCATTATCGTCTCCGTGTGAACTCTGACGGTGGCGTTTTTCAAAAACCATGACGTCATACGCATGTGTATTATGCGTTCAGTCTGTAGGCATGCGCGAGTATTCCCCAAACAATAATGGCGGCCACCATGCTGCATGTTTGTGCCGCGTGACATACCCATTATCATTTCTCCAGCAAAAAGTAGATTTACTGCACCACTACAACCAGCGGAGACATAGGGCCATATTTTCACGATCTAAGCGCATGGTTTAAAGCGCACGGCGCAGGTGCACTCAGGGCGTGTCCGAATCCACTTGACAAGCCGGATTTTTATCTTATGTACACAATAATAATCTTTTACATTGTAATCCATTTATTTTTTTATATTTGGCATGTTTGTGTGCTGCTGCGCATCCCTCTGTGTAATAAGTAAAGTGAAAGCGCGTTGTATGTGGACCCGCCCAGAGGCGCATTTTCTACTAATGCGCTCTTCTTAAAAAATATTGCGCCATTGATTTTAGACCAGGTTTGAGTTGGTCTGTGGCGCAGTCCAACTAAATGTACTCTTAATTTCTATCTTAAAATCCTGTCCTTGAACCCTGTCCTGCCCCCCAATATTTTATCAATGTTTGATCCTAATCCACCTGTAACCCTCACCCCCTACCTTTCAACCCTTTGTCGGACCAGTTGAGGCTTAAATTGGACCCAAACTGGATATCAACCCTTACTCTGACTGTAACCTCAACTATTAAATTCTAACCCCTTACACTTACACCTCCAACCCCAAACTCCTACATGGGCAGTCACAATAAAAATCTGAATTCCCAACCCCACAATCCAGACTCCAATTCTGTCTAAATGTTGCCAGTGCTGAATCAAGCGTGTTTGATTACTAGGCAGACTCAACGTTCAGATATAAAAATGTGTCTAGGCCAAGGCTGATCATGTTTTAGCAGGTACAAGGTACACGGTGACCTCATTATGCAGACTGTGAGGGAAGGGCCCTTGAAGGTCCCAATCAGCGTCATGCGTTCCATCATTTTTCCACGTCAACATTCCGTTCTTCTGTATGTATCGCTGCCTTTGATCTGTGATCTTGATCATCATTTGTCTTTTGGAGTATGTTTAGTCTTCTCAAGGAGAAACACAATGAAAAGCCCTGAACGAGGCCGTCTTGGAAAGGTTTAGCAGTTTCATTGAAAATCATCAGCTGTGTGTTGGCGCACTGAAGGTCACGGGCTCTGCGGTAGCCATGCAGTGCTGTGGTGTAACGTGCCCTTTGCCTCTTCTTGAACTCAATTTCTAAATCTCATAAATCTCCAAACAGCCATGTTCTTACCACTGCATCACCTCCAACCTTGCAAATGTGTTGTGCTTCAAGTGTGCTTGCATCTTCTGTTTGATTTATTTGTGTTTTTTTTGTGTAGTTTTTCGATGCTGCCCATAATCCTTCTTGTTTCCAAGGTTACATGAGTTATACATGTAGCTAGGAATGAATAAAAGCTAAGGTTTATCCAAAAAGTTGCTAGAATTGTGCTATACATTTCGTCTGAACAAATGTCACTAACGGGTCAGAAAAATCTCTAAATCTAATGTTGGGATTTGGTTAACAATGCTGTTTTTTTCGCGCCCCTGTGCGAGTTGACTGTAAATGGCAAATTCTTTACCTAAACAACATCATAAAACAATATAGAGATTTTGGCATATAAGATGTGTGAAGCAGGGACGTGATTTTACCGTATAAATACGGATTTCCGTATTTTTGACCTTGCTGGGATCACCCGCGTAAGTTGCATAAATTCGATTTATTTGTTGGTTTGGGGATATGCGCATAGTTATCATACAGCCGGCCAACAGGATCCTTTCTACGGTCTCTACGTCATGCACACGCTTGTTATACATGCAGAGCGACCGCTTCATTCAGAACATCATTTTGCGAGTTATCTTTATGTATCCAGATAGTCCGTGAAAAATAGACACCAAACACAGCTGTTTTGGTACTCAAAAAAGCGTGTGGTGTCATTTTTAATTAAGTGGGGAACTGAACAGTGTTTTGTAACATATACAGAAAATCCCAAGTCTGGAAGTTAAGACGTCTGCTTTAACATTATTACAACATTATTTATATACAGAGACTAAAATAGGCCATTCCGCGATTTAATCGCTTGAAACTATACAAATGGCCGATCTAGTCACTGTCAGTATATAAACGCGTTGAAGTCTCTACTCTTGCATACATTTAAATGAAGTAATGCGGACAAACACTGTATGAATGACGTAGATGCGCCATCTAGTGGCTGTGTATGGAAGTCGCTTGAGGCCACAGTATTCTTTACTTTTTGTGTTCAATTATTGTTTAATGAATTAAAAAATTAAAAGGCCTCATATAAACTACTCAAGGGGTGCCATTTCGTCGCCTAAGAATTATAGGGTTCTATCTGCGGTCTGAGTAGTTTTGAGGTATTGAGCTTTAAAGTTTTTGCTTTTCATATAACAAAAATGATATGAGGAGAAAACATGTGTAGGTACATTTTTATAAGTGTTTTTATGACACTTATTTCATATTTTAGGATGCTTTTATCTTGTTCAAGTTAAGCATAAAAGGCCATGCTAATTGTTGTATCGATGTTTTATCCACAGAAGGTGGGACAGATCAAACTACTTTTTAGAGATGAGTATGGCTGAAAAAACATAATAATAATCAAGACTCTTGACGTTGTTGACTATTTGGCATTAACTGCATTATGAGAGTCTATGTAAACACAGGTATTAGGAAGCTAGCACTGCTGGCTAGTGTTGTGTCAATAAATATGAAAAACATAATCTCTTGAACAAAACCTAAAACAAAACAAAAAATACTGTCGTTTGATCTGCTCTCGTTGACAAGAGTATCAATAAAACAGTCAACCTTGAGGTTTCTTTTAAACATTGTTTTGTGTTGCACTGTTTCCTCAGATATTCCCCTGTCACTGAGGAGTCAGGTTACATGACAAAGAAAGCTGATCCTTATTGGTCCTCTTGTGTGCATTCAAAGTGCTGATTGGCTCTTGCAGATAGAACTTTATAGCACCAAATTATAATTCGATTTTGTAGATAGAACCTTTTTGTTGTCCAAAAATGCACACATTTAAAAAAAACATGGCATACTGTAAGTAAGGGTGCGTTTATATTTGGCATTCACATGCGACCTGTATCTGGATGTTGTCCACATACACATTGAAAAGACAAGTGTAAACGCGCTTCTGATCAGAATGTTATATGATCAGCATGTCTTGATCAAGAGGTAGTCGAGGACGCATTGTGATCGGATCTCAGTGTAATGTAAACGCAATCCAACCAGTTTATCTACATTTACCGGCACAACTTCACAGAAAACCCCGCCCGCTATCATTACTCTCTTGTCTGTCCGAAGCCTGTCAGACTGCGGAGCAGATGACAAATACAGCGGAAAGTTTACTCTTGCTCACGCACTCTTGCACAGTCGTTCATTTTCCCACAAAATGACCGTAGATACTTTATTACAGTATCATTATTTGCAACCTACAGAGGATGTATGTCAAATCACACGAGATGTTTTACTTGACCACTTCAGCTTATCATCACATAGGCTATTTGTGACTGCCACGAACGGGTTTTACTCACACACACAGCGCCAGTGGTGTTTTTAAATGCATCATCAGGGTGTTTCCTGGCTCAAAATGAGGCGGAGGTGGTGCCATCCTGATCTTGTATACACGCGTAGGCCTACCGTACCTTTTAGTGGCTTAACCAAAGTGACTTCGAGTTTGACATATTAAAAGTTCTAATAAAATTAGATAAAAATGACAATTATTAAGTTATATAAAACATTACTTTTATTCAACCAAACAGGAATGTTTTCTTTATCAAATAAAGCTTTTTTATCATTTTCAACTAACTTTTCAGCCCACAATAGCCAACTGAATTAACCAGTCTTTCTAAATGAGCAAAGCTCATTCACATCTTGCATTCTCTGTGGTTCATTTTAAATGATTCAAGGATCTCTTATATTCGCTAGTAACTGAAAAGTTCAATAGTTTAAATGAATCGGTTCAAATGAGTCATTCGTGTGCGCGTCCGTTTTGAATGCAATGTGCATTTATACTGGCGAACTCGCTGTGTACAGTATATGCTGATTCAACGATCCAACTGCACAGCTAAAGACATTACAATGATGTGCGTCATGTTAATTTAATAAATTTCAAGAAATTAAACGTACTTGGATGCAAAACAAACAGCCGTGAAACACAGGCTGGCTCTTGTTCTGCAACTATTTTTAGCGCCTCAGTGTGCTGATAACGAAACAGCGCCTCCACTGTGGCATAATGTTGCAACTGCAGTTACAAATGACAGTCTGATAAATGCACGCAGCATTTCTTGTGAAGACTCGCAACATAATTTTGGCGAGAGCCTGAGGCGGCACGAAATTTGACGGAGGCGGCCGCCTCCAATTTTTCTATGCAGCAACAACCCTGATCATTTGTTTATTTTCATGTCACAGACACGAATAGCAACACTATACCAGCTTGTTTCCAACATAGGCTACTTGTGTGTGTGTATTCACTATATAGCCTACGGCTATATAGTAATAGTTGTGAAGTTGTGCAGGTAAATGCAGATAAACTGGCTGGATTGCATTTACATTACACTGAGATCCGATCACAATGCTTCCTCGACTACTATGGTTTTGAAAACCATGTTTTTTGTAAAAACCATAGTAAACGATGGTTACTGTAGTAAAACCATGGTTTTGCCCTAAGTAATCAATGCACCAAACAACCATGGTTACTACACTTGTACCACAAAAAAAACGTCAAAACGTTGTGTTGAGAGACAGACTGGGGTTTGATCTTGAAAACCTATCATCTCCGAGAGCAATTTAAAACGCCAATGGGCTTGGCGAATGGCACGCGCACACCAGTTCCCGCCCGTGCATACGGGTATAAAAGGAAGATGGCAGCGGTCATTCATTCACCCTTTGGGCTGAGGAACCTGAGAGGTATCTCCCGGGCGCTGTCCACTGGTGACACCAACATGGTCTCACCAGTGGGGAGAACAACATGTGAGAATTTGTGTCAGCCCAAATGGGGGGACAGAACCCAGGTGGGGTAACCACCGGAGTGGAGGCCACAGGTTCACCGACAGGGAACCAGGAGTGAGGAATTCAACATACGGGACAACCCTGCAGGGGAGTCACTATGTATGGGGCAACAGTCCTAGTATAGGGGTCCACCTGGGGGTGAATCTACCAGTACTGTACTTGGTTCCAACAGACAGCTCCGCCCGGTCTGTTTACCATAATGCCAAAGATGCTTAGTGTTGGATGGAATGCCTGTACTTCGCACTAAGGGGGGAAGTAGGGAGGCTAGATAGCGTGCTAGACTCACCTGGAGAGGGGAGAAGGCGCTTTCGCAGGCGAATGCCCAAACCAGATGCTTGTCTTATACTCCGGTAGCGTGTAAGACACGGGCTGACACTGGTTCCACACGGAGGTTGTAAAACCTTGCGAAGGTACTGGGTCTGCCAGAGAGGCGCCTTGAGCCAGTGCCCACGAGGAGGCCATACCCTGAGTGGAGTGGGCTCTCACTGCCAGTGGGCACGGGCGATCTTGGGACTGGAATGCCAAAGCAATGTCATCCACAACCCCTCCCCTGGTGCTGTCCCCCATAACAGACAAAGAGCTGCCTAGAGTTTCTAAGAATCTGCGTGCGGTCCAAGTAGAGGCGCGGTGCGCGTACTGGACACAACAAGTTGGAGGTTGGGTCTTCCTCCCCAGAGGAGAGTGCCTGCAGGTTCACCACCTGGTCCCGGAAGGGAGTGGTGGGAACCTTGGGCACGTAACCGTGCCAGGGTCTGAGGATAACGTGAGAACTACTGGGCCCGAATTCTAGGCACCCATGGGACACGGAGAATGCCTGGAGGTCCACCACCCTCTTGATAGAAGCGAGCGCCATCATCGCTTCATCGTAAGATGAGGAAGACTGGCATCTCTGAGGGGCTCGAAAGGGGCCGTACCAAGGCCCTGCAAGACCACATTAAGGTCCCAAGAGGGTACGGAGCGCGGTCGAGGTGGATTCACCCTTCTCGCGCCCCTAAGGAACCTGGTGACCAGGTCATGTTGGCCGAGAGACTTACCCTCCACGAGATCGTGATGAGCGGCAATAGCGGCTACATACACTTTCAACGTGGATGGGGAGAGGTTACTCTCTAGTCTCCTTGTAGGAAGGTTAATACTGACCCGATCGAGCAATTCTGTGGCTTCTCCCCGCGGGAAGAACAGCAGGACGAGAAGAGACGCCACTTATAATCATATAGACGCCTAGTGGCGGGGGCTCTAGCCTGCAGAACGGTCTCTCTGACCACCGGCAGCAAGCCACTCAAGGTCTCCTCATCGCATGTGCATCAACCCGAGAGGGATTACCCCTGTCAAGGATGCCATGTGCCCCAGGAGCCTCTGAAAATGTTTCAGCGGGACCGCTGGAGTCCGCCTGACCAATTTCAAACAGTTCAGCACCGACTGTGCACGCTCGTTGGTGAAACGCGCTGACATACGGACAGAGTCTAGTTCCATACCGAGATAACAAGAGCTCTGTGCTGGGGAGAGCTTGCTCTTTTCCTGGTTGACCCATAGGCCCAGACAGTCTAGGTGCCAGAGCATGAGGTCCCTGTGCGTGCACAACACATCTCGCGAGTGTGCCAAGATAAGCCAGTCATCGAGATAGTTGAGTATCCGCATGCCTTGCTCCCTGAGGGGCGCTAAGGCGGCCTCTACGAGTTTGGTAAAAACCAGAGGAGACAGGGCCAGACCGAAGGGCAGGACCTTGTACTGATACGCTCTTCCCTTGAACACGAACTGCAGGAACGGCCGGTGCCGAGCGAGGATGGAGACGTGAAAGTACGCGTCTTTCAGGTCGATTGCCACGAACCAATCTTGGTGACGAACTGAGCCCAAGATGCGCTTCTGCATCAGCATCCTGAACGGCAGCTTGTGTAGGTGCTTGTTCAGGAGGCGCAGATCCAGAATGGGGTGCTAAAGAGCAGCATCTCCGAGGGGCTCCAGGACCGCATCAAGGTCTTAAGAGGGTACGGAGCGTGGGTGAGGTGGTAGCCTTCCCGCGCCCCTTAGGAACCAATTGATCAGGTTGTGCTGTCCTAGAGACTACCAGCAACTGGGTCGTGATGAGCGGCAACAGCGGCTACATACACGTTCAGTGTGGAAGGGGAGAGATTATTCTCGAGTCTCTGGAAGGATCGCACCCACTTGATCAAGCAACTCCGCGGGTCTTCTCTTCGAGAAGAGCACCAGGATGAGAAGAGGCACCACTATAGGCGTATAGTCGCCTAGTGGCCACGGCCCTAGCCTGAGTAGTGGTCTTAACCTCAGCAAGGGTTAGGCCACTCAGGATCTCCTCGTTCCATCCAGGGGCCAGACATGGAGGTTCCAGAGGTCTAGCCCGTGATGCCCTAACGTGCCCTTCCCCTGGGAAAGCAGGTCCTTCGTCAGGGGAATCAACCAGGGGGGAGCTGTCGTCAAGAGCATTAGCTCCGAGAACCAAGTCCGGTTGGGCCAGAATGGTGCAACTAGTACACTTGATGCTCCTATTCCCTGACCTTGCACAGGGTCTGTGCAATGAGGCTCACTGGGGGAAAGACGTACTTCCGCTTGTCCCACGGCCAGCTGTGCGCTAGAGCATCCGTGCCGAGGCACGGGGAGTTGGACCGTGTAGCCGAGACGGACCGTATCCCTAGTCACCGTGACGGTTTGGGAAGCTCTTGTCAGGCTCCCAGGGACCGACAGGGAGGCTACGGGTACGTTCTGCTTCATCGACCTACCGGGGGTGGTTCGATGGCTGGCAGTGCGGATCCCTCGCCGTGGGGGGGACCCCCGGAGAGGAGATCGGCTCTGCAGTTTTACCTGCCTGGCGATGATGTAGCACAACGCACCATCGAATGAGAGTGCTTAGGCTGATGATTATCCTCGACATTGGGTCTTGCCGCAACGTCGAGTTGCCGAACACCGTCGTGTAGAGGGTGAGAGCGGCTGTGATAATACCCAGACGATGATGTGGCACAAAGCACCGTCGATTGAGAGTGCTTAGGCTGCTGATTATCCGCGACATTAAGTCTCGCCGTGACGCAACGTCGAGTTGCCGAACACCGTCGTGTAGAGGGTGAGAGCGGCTGTGATAAACGCCCAGAGAGGGAGAAAACTTTTAGAAATGGGCTGTTGGGACGGGGCAGGAACCATCCCGGATCGACCACCAGCAAAGGAATGGCTGGGGTCGGGCCCGAAGGTATTCTCGATCCCCCTGGGGTCTTCCCATGAGGTCCGCTTTGGCTTTCGCTGCGGCTGCTGATGGGGTGGTGGTCTCCTCTTCGATGTCTCGAAGAGGACCAGGGCTGCTGGGAAGCAGACGGTGCACAGGATCTCGGCGGCCAGAGGGCGGTCGAGTCGCGGCTGGGGAGGACATACCTGATATCCTCTGTCTGCTCCCTAACTGTCGAACTCGACAGTATCACCAAACAGCCCCCCCTTGCGAGATGGGTGCATCGAGAAAGCGGACTTTCTCGGTGTTACTCACCTGTGCAAGGTTCAGCCAGAGGTGTCTCTCCTGGACCACAAGTGTGGACATCGCCCGACCCAGGGCCCGTGTGATCACCTTGGTCACCCGAGAGCGAGGTCGGTGTAGCCACGGAGTTCCTGCATAAGCGCTGGGTTGGTCTTACCCTCATGGAGCTCTCTCCGTGCATTGGCCTGCAGGAAGGCCATAGCGTGGAGAGAGGGGACAGCTTGGCCCGCAGCAGAGTAAGCTCTCGACACCTCAGATGCCGAAAAGCCTACGTGCTTTGGACGGGAGTCTAGGTCGAGCCCCTGGGGGACATCGACGTATCCTCTAGCTGCCCCACATCGAGGGCAGAAAGGGTGATGGAACTAGTTGACGTGTACGTGCCAAAGGGGGCGTTCCAGGTTGTACTAGGTTCCTCATGCACTTCCGGGGGAACACGGCACTGGGGGCGAGTGCGGCTTGGAGCCGCTCTCAAGCCCGATGTACCGTGTATCCAGCCGCGAGCGTTGGGAGAGGCAGTGCGGTGCACCGCAACTCAAAGCATGGCTGACATTTCGACGTCCTCTTCTTCCTGATCTCGACCCCCCGAGGGAGGGAGCTTCAAGGAATCGTCGGAGTCTGATGCCAGTAAGTCACCCTCCGATGCTGCAACAGACATCTCATCATCACGTACTGTGTCCGATACGTGATTGAGGAATAAGACGGCGGACCGTCTCATGGGGAACGGTCAGACGAGCAAGACGAGGTGCGAACGGTCCGCGAGCCAGTGGCTGACGGATTAGCGCTTACAGTAATCCTCATATCACCCTCGCTGCTTGCCGTAGCGGGCGTCAGGGCCGTAGCCCTGCCGTCATGGAACGGGAAGCAGACGAGGGGGTGGCTGAGTCCCGTGGGAACTCAGCCACCCGTGACGCAACGTCTGAATCATCAACCGCCCGCAGTGCGGGCAGGACGTATCCACAACATCTGCCCCAGCGTACTGGAAGCAGACATCGTGTCCGTCCCCCTCCTCGATGAGTGTGTTGCACCCACGAGAACAGCGGGACATGCCACCCTGGAGAAATTTGCTCTTTTAGAGAAAAAACTTGAACACTTCTGGAACCGCCGAGACGCCCAGGGGAAGTCGCTGCAGGAAGGGACAGTCCGCTGCACCACGTCGTAGAGCCGTCAGTCTTGTAGCGAAGTCTGTTGATCATGAGCGAAGGCTCCGAAGAACAAAAGGTGAATGAATGAGGCACGCCGTCTCCCTTTTATACCCGGATCCCGGGGGCGGAGTCCGGCATGCAAATTTCATTCGCCAATTTTCATTGGCCTTTTCTAAGAAGTCGGAAGCAATTGGTTCTCAGGGACGAACCCCATCTGTCGGTTCGACACAACGTCGAGAGACCGACAGAAAGGGAATGTAATTTTGGCATTGTTGTATACCTGATGTGGGTGGGAAATCAAGGCAATTTTCTTAAAAATTTTACTGAAGTACATTAATACAATATAAAGCAGGCCTAAATGTACAAATTAAAAATGATTTTGTTCTTTAGTAGAAACTTCATTTATTCATGGTAAGGTTGACATTTTCATGGAATTGCTCTATACATTTGTTTCTAAGTATGTGCAATCCCTGGGATCGAACCCATGACCTTGGCGTTGCTAACGCCATGCTCTAACCACTGAGCCACAGGAAAGCTGAATGTTGAATGTTAGTACATATAGAACTGAGAATTGCACTGTATTTAGTTTCTCCTCGCCACTGTTCCTACCGTATGTACCTGCATCTTGCTACTAAAAAGAGGTGAACAAACAAATATCCCATTAAACTGTGTTTAGAAGTTAATGTGGTATCTTCACAAGATTGTAAGATAATAGGGAAGAGATGTGGTCTGCAGGCCGGTCACTTTCAGGCGCAGTGCCAGCGCGGTACAGTGGGGAGCATCCTCTCTCAGCTTGATATTAAATTGTCAGAAGTGGCTGTGACATATATTAATTTCATGTGGGAGCATGATGGATTGAATTTTCTTTATGAAATGCACCCTTAGCCCCCCTGTCGGGCCAGCAGTTGCTAGACAGGAGGCAGATGGAGCTTTAATACGCTTACAGAGGCAGCAGTTACTGTAGACTGCTTTTTCACAGCTTTGCGATGATGAAAAAAGTCTAATAAATAATATTTGCTGCCGATGTCTCTGTGGAGAGCTCCTCTCTGCCGTGTGATGGAGGTGGAATATAATGGAAAGCCTGAGAGAGATGGGATTCAATCTCCATGCTTATGTTGACAAGATGAATAGTTGGAGCGATTGTTCTGTATCTGTACACAAAAATTTGAGTTTGGCAAACTCAAGTGGCATGCAAATGGACGAAAGAAGATGAAGAGAGTGTAGATTAGATTTACGTATGTGTTATTCTGCGGCCAATCGAGAGGCAGTTCAACACTTTATTTCTGTCTTGATTTCATCTTTGGCAAGTGATGTTCCATTTGAAGCTATAGAGTTGTAAAGGTTTTGTTTCAGATGCGTGTCTGAATATTCTGGACGTGGTTTGAGAAATGATATTAGCACTGAAAATCTTACAGTCAAAACACAAGCACAGTGTTTTGTTATTCACAGTCTGTAGGTATGGCAGTATGTTATGATGTTTCAGGTTATGAGCTTTTGATAAGTTGGTGTTAAGTCAGTGCTTCTCAACAGGGGGGCCGTGGTCCACAAGGGAGCCCCAGGTGACTTCCAAGGGGACCTCAAGATGACTGATAATTTAAAATTAGAGCATTCATATTTCTTATTATTTGGCCATTTTTATAATGAATACCATTTTTCCAGTTAATGTCAAACTCTAAAATATTTGATTGGCTACAAATTGTGAGTTTTTGTGAGAGGGAGGGGGGCCTTTGAATATTGTTGAATAGAGTGTGGGGGGGGGGGGCTTGGAGTCAAAACGGTTGAGAACCCCTGTGTTAAGTTAAAATGTTTTTTTTTTTTTGCTGAACTCAGTTTTATTTACAGTGTTGACTTATTTCTTTCTTAAACAGAGGTTATGAGGAGGACATATTGAGAAGATGTAGTTTACATAACAGTCTGGCAAAACCATAATCAGAACAATGATTTTCTACTTGTATATGGTATTGAGGAACAAACTTGTTCTAGAGAGCTTTCTATTGGAGAAAAATGTATAAGCACAAGTAAAAAAAGCAAATGAAACAGACCAGACACAGCTTCAGAGACATGCTGGAGATCAGACACTTGATGTGTACTTTCTGATGGCTGATCAGTGTTTCGTTTACAGCATTTGTACATTGCTTCAGTTCTTAATCAAACCGATGTTGTCTTTTTCTATATGATTTGTGTTGTTTCAGTTCTGTTGTACTGTATGTCTCATACAGCGGGGGTCGTTATATCAGTCGAGACATCTGTTTTACTCTTGTGCAGAGCAGACGTTCATCAGCTGAATGATGGCGATAATCAAAGCTCATAACCCCTTCTGTGAGTAAAGCTTGCTCTAAAACAAGTGAGGTTTGCGCATCCTTCAGATTGATCAATGTTACTACGTTAATTTGACTTGACTAAGTCCTCAAGCGTGTAAATCAATAAAGGGTGCACTTACCACAAGACTCTGGATAAAACAAAAACACTTCATTTAACCTTTAGATACAACCTGCCCTTATTTTGTGTAAGAATGTGAAGAATCCATCCATCCAAGTAAAGACCTTTTCACATTGAACGTAAAAACTCGAAGCAAATGTAAGACACGATGACATGGTAAAATTAACACTAGATCCCTATGAAAGCTTTTACACCGTATGCGAACTTTCGCACTCTGATAAAGTGAAGGGTTGATTTTGTTTCGCATTCACATGTACTTTTTATTATTTGTATTTTTTTCTTGATTATTGTTTTAGAAGAGAATATGTCACATTATGTAGGATTGGTGTTCATCATATTCCCATTTACGACGTAACACAATGTATTTAATTATAAATATTCATCAGTAGTTATGCTTGTTTACATTCTTCTATGCAATGCAGTTTTACCTTTAAAATTATAAAAAATGTCCACCGTGATTAATAAATCAAAATAAATAGACGTTCAGCATACAAAGTGCTTTCCGTTTGTTTCCTTCAGTTTGAAACGTTAAACTCGGCAGTAAAGTATCACACAGGTAAATGTGTCTGATTACTAATTTATTTTATTTTTAAAGCGGAGGTAACAAACCCAGTTTCTGCCAATCTCATATTAATCAGGAGTACCTTTACAGTAGTATTGCATACGTTGTATCTTCGAAGAGTCTTTAGTTTGATCACATTTATAAACCACAGATACAGCTGTACGATTATTTCCGGAAACAGATGAGCCCCTGGAGGAGTGCTGAACTAAAGCACAAGCACACATTACATCATCGCATTATCCCTGCATAACTGTTGACTCACTATACGTTTTTGTTGTTTACATTATGCACGTACACGCTGATTGCCAACAAAACACAGACATTTGACTCAGGTTCACTTAACATGTGCAGTTCATATCTGGCATCTTTTAGCACTGGGACGGATACATCTATCAGTTTCAAACAATCTCCAAATCCAGAGTTATATCCACCATTTACATAAATCCATCACTGGAATGCCGTGAACAAACAAACAGAGCTGAACTTCTGCAAGCACATTAATGGACGTGCTCATTATCTCGCTCTTGCCGGTTGACGTGTGGGCATGCTTTTCCGGGAGAATGGTCAAATAAGAGACTAAGAAAAGTTGTTACGTAAGGGAATTTCATGTTCGAAAACCTTTCCGAAACCTATACGAACACTGGGGGACTGTATCGAGTACAGAAATACTACGTCATACGTCCAACTCGTTTTTGACAAGTTGACCATGTCAAGCATGAGAAGCCAGCACGTTTAACAGTATAAAGAAGTCGGAATGCATGAAACACCGTTGAACTACCCATAACAGCCTATACAGAGCTTTTCTGAAGTAAAAATATGTACTAGATTAGCAATATCCTTATACGTTTGCACTGACTTTCAGTATGTCTGAATCTGTTCGGTACAGTATGTGGAAAATCACACATTTTCAGTAAATTAAATGAAACATCAGGAGTGTAATTTATTTAACCCGAATGACTGTAATTATTAACTATTTTGCAGCAGCAAGGTCATTGAGCAGCTCCTGTTCGCCTCATTTATAAGTCGCTTTGGATAAAAGCTTCTGCTAAATGATTACATTTAATTATAAATGTACTTTATTTTTTTGCAGCTAAAAGCTTGTCCAACCTATAAAGTCCTTACCAAGAACTGGAGCTCATAAAAATGTTGTGATAACAACATTCAGAACCATTTCATATACAGAGTGTATTAAAGCTCATATCAGAGCAATGCCGTAACCTCTTTAGCCCAGGCCCCCAAAGGATGACAATGCGTTGAAATAGACACCTGTATTTACAATTGCTTTCGAACGTGTCAGAAACAATTATAAACTTTAAAAGTTTTATACTTATAAAAGTTGTTTTATTTTCTTTACAAAGAGGGCATCTTTTTATTTATTCAAAGCAAAGTGCCAGTTGCCACAGTTTGGCCAGGACATATGATGGTAAATACTGTGAGGTTCTGATGAAGAGTTTTCTTTCACAGAGTCATCCTTTACATCCTCTTCATCTTACTTACATACTTGGTTTTGAATAGGCCAAGTGGAGGTAAATTTAATTTTAAACTGTGACATACCCTAGCCACGGGTACTTGGAAATAAGAGCATATTTTAGAGAGGGTGCAGTCTACCCCTTTCTTTTGTCCGTGTAAAAGAAACTGCAAGGTTATAAAATATTATTTTGAGCAAAACAAAACAAAATAGATCAGATGAGTTTTCTGTAAACCAGTTTGTTTGGGTTGTTCTTAATAAATTGACTCAAAACATATATTTTATGGTAGTCAATAGATAGATATAGTGAATGAGAGAATGACATGAATTACAAAATTAAATGATGACAATGTTTATTTATGGGTGAACAATATAATAAAAATAAAGGGGTAGTTTTAGTAAGAGAGATGTTTTGTAGTATCCCGCAATAAAACACCCTGTAGCCATGAGACATCATTGAACTATCGCTTTATGATGCTTATTGTCCCTGATTTTCATTTATTGTTGTATTACTTCTGTTTTTGTTCAGTAAAGCTGTTTATGTAAAGCTGTTATGGGCTGAAACCACATTGTCCCGGCCCAAAACGGCCCATTTTTCATCTCTCTCTGTCTGAGGATGAGCAGATTGTGGTGAGTGCTGGTGAGAAATGTGTTGGCAGCTGGTCAAGGACATGTTTGTGTTTGGAAGGCTGTTCTTAAATTAGCAATCATGAATTAATTAACTAGCAATTATCCACAGACCCAAACAATTGTGATGAATGCCAAAGAGCTAGAACTGAATCCAGATACTGACCGCAGTACAGATACAATAACCGAGCAGACATATTCAGTAATAATACTCTGAAAGTCACTATTCAGTCTGTTTTAGTCAACATATACACAGTATAAGTGTCTGTGAATGTATAGTATATTTACAGTATATAAGCAATAATAACATATATAGATAAACATGATTGTGTTACACACTGTATGATAGAAAATTCCTAGAGTTATAACAGAATAGTATTTCTGAATATCTTCTACACAAACTGTGATCAGAGGACGGCGAGAACAGTGAGACACACACAAAGAGGTCTTTTTGCCATCTCATAACTTTCTTGTTTTTTCTGGTATTGATTGTTTTTGTCTGGGGTATTGACTGTTTTGCAAGGGCAGGCTGAGTATAATAGGAAAATTACAATCCTCCTCTTTCTTTTGACTAATATTCTGCACAAAGACATTGTTGTGCCCTTCTGTGCATGTGATACAGCTCATTACAGACCGAGTGTCTGTATCAGCAGCCTGAGCCAGAACAATCTAGAATAAAAATGCTTTACACTGTGTTTATAAAGATTGACAATTTGACTATAACAGAATATTGTGACTTTTTATTTATTTTTGAAATAATTATTTGATGTTAAAATGCATCTTGTTATTTTAAAGTCTCGGTGAAATAAAAAACATACAATACCCATTTATTCATGAAATATTACAGCGTTTATTGTAAATAGTTTATCAATGTGGGTCATTCTCTTTTTAACATTCGTGTGCCCTCATAATCTTCAGTTAAAATCTGAAAATGCACTTCTGTCCTGTAGTGACTGTCCATCTTAAAGTCCCAGTGAAATTAAAAATGACAATTCTTAATTTTTCATAAAATATTGCAGCGTTTATTGTAAATAGCTTATCAATGTGGGTCATTTTCTTTTTTAAATTCATGTACCCTCATAATCTTCAGTTAAAATCTGAAAATGCACTTCCGTCCTGTAGTGACTATCCATCTCAAATGATGTAAGTTAGACGGCTTGGGCGGAGCATCCGTGAACTCCCCCCTTCAACTGTCAGTCTGCTGCCAGTTCCATTTAAAAATTCAACGGCTGTTTGTATACATCCAATCAAATTGCAGAGAAAGACAAAAGCCACGCCCATTATTTTTCTCATTCGAAATTCCGTTTCACTCGGAAATGCGTCAAAATACTTGATGTAAAAACGATTGCAACTTCCGGTTCACGGGGTCTTTAAATGTCGTATGTTAGACGGCTTGGGCGGAGCATCCGTTAACTCCTCCCCTTCAACTGTCAGTCTGCTGCCATTTCTGTTTCAAAATGCGACGACTATTTTTATACAATCCAATCAAATTGCAGAGAAAGACAAAAGCCACGCCCATTATTTTTCTCATTTGAAATTCCATATCACTCGGAAATGCATCAAAATACGGAAGTAAAAATGTTCGCCACTTCCGATTCACTGGGTCTTTAAATGTCGTATGTTAGACGGCTTGGGCGGAGCATCTGTTAACTCCTCCCCTTCAACTGTCATTCTGCTGCCAGATCTATTTCAAAATGCGACGACTATTTTTATACATCCAATCAAATTGCAGAGAAGGACGAAAGCCACCCCCATTATTTTTCTCATTTGAAATTCCATTTCACTCGGAAATGCGTCAAAACACGGATGTAAAAACGTTCGCAAATTCCGGTTAACTCATTGAGTAAAACACTGTGACACTCACAATCTACTCATTTTTTGAGCGCTTTGTTTGTTTCTCACACCTCTGTTTGGGAAACCTGTTTGAAAGTGATCATTATGTATCCTCTTCCATTCGTTGCTTGCGACATAGCAATGATTTACTGTACTTCACATTTTAGTTTAATACAGCCTAACTCTGTTCCAAAACCTAGCGAGTGCCTTAGAAAACATGTTTAGGCATTATAGGTGCGTGCCTGACATAAAGGTAGGAAATAAACACGCTGTCCAATAAGATGCATTGTTTTATCCAAATTCAAGCATTTGTTTTGTAAAGTCAAAAATAATGGGTAATCGGTATGTTCTAGCTGTAAGCTAACCAAATAGTGTCTGTGTATATATGCTTCAGGTGATGGTGTTTGTGCACGCCCGCAACTCGACCGTACGCACGGCCATGAGTCTGATCGAGATGGCCAAGAACCGAGGAGAGGTGTCTTTCTTCCAGGTGGACCAGGGGCCGGACTACGGCCAGTGTGAGAAACAGGTAAATGCCAGAGAACATTCAACTTCGCTTTCATGTGCACATTATATAAAGATCCACATATCTGCTGGACAGTTACTGCCTCAGGGCTGAGGATAAATGAAATAGTCTTGCTCTTTTACGAGTTTTGTGCACAAAGTACTAATCTTGCATTGCACCGCCACTCGGGACAGAGAAATCTTCAGCCGGACTTGGACGCGTCCAAACAAAGCAAGTTATTTATGAGCAGTTATTCAGCACCTCTGCAGGAGAGAAAAGTGAGAGAAATTGAGGTCAGTCACCTATGCTTGCAGCGGCGCTTTCTGAGAGAATGGTAAACACAGCCGGGAGACGTACCTGTGAGGGCCAAACGGGTGCTGGCGCTTGGAAATGAAAGCTGAAAGCGAGACGCCACTAAACTTTGGGATGCTGCCCTGTTAGCTGGAGTGGGTGTGCAATTAGAGTCCCTGCGGAGGCTGACATTCAAACGCTTTCGTCTGAAGATGCATTTAGACGCACTGGGGGAAACCACAACCAACGTACAAATTTCTTTTCCTTAAACTGGGTTTGTGTGGAACGTTACATTTTAATAGTCACAGAAATAATTGAGTACTTACAATGTTTATCAAAGTCATCATTTAGATACATGCCTTTTGATCATTCTCTCTCTGACCCTCGCATTTAAAAATAAGTTAATTCACCCAAATATTAAGTCATTTTCTCACCTCACCTGCAGACTCGACTTCTGCAAAACGCAAAAGATGATATTAACATATTTTATTCATACAGATATAATGTGTGAGAAAACATACCAAAAGAAAACATTACATCCAAAGGATATCATAAATGTAATTTGTGCGTGTCTCAGGACCAGAAGTTGAGACACACACTTAAATTACAGGAGGCCAAAAAAAGCTGAAAAGGGGAGTCCACACCACAAATGTAACGGTACACAGAAACGTCAACAGCGAAGCATTGACAGCCAATCAAAATCGATTTGAATTTGAAGGGCTTGCACGTCTAAAATGTAAAACTGCAGCATGCAAACAGTATCATTTGTGTTGGGAAGGAACCTTTACAACATAGTCGCTAGTGAATGGTTAACAATCTTAAATCTTCATTACACTTAATAACATCACAGTCATTATTTCTGAGCTTCAGACGAGACCTCTGGACGTTCTGTTTATCATTGCTGCAAGTTTCAGTCAGTGTGGGTGTTTTAGGGAGTAAGTTATTGCTTCTTAAAGCTGTGTAGTCCATTATGTTTACAGTGATGAAGAAAGGCTGTTTTGTATATAACTTCTTTTAATAGTGAGCTGAACATACTGACAATATATTCATGCGGTGGTGTTGTGCAGGAATGATGAAAGTAGAACAGATCCAGCAGATCCGGGCGGTGTAAGAAGAACAGAAGGTTCTGTTTGGCAGATGGCAGAGTGGTTTTATGGGAAGGTAGCGACTGTCTGCTGTTCCTGCTTCATTAGCTTGGAAGGCTCAGAAGGGGGCTGGGATAGATTCAGACCTGTACAGAAAGATCAATAAACAGCTGGACTCAACCTACATGCGTGCTGGACAGATACACGTGTTTGTGAAGAGTCAACATCTTTGCTTGAACCCTAACACCTCTTAAAAGAACCCTACATTTTGTGTTGTTGTTGTTGTTGTTGTTGCCAGCACTTTTTACAACACATCGCGTTTTTTGCCACATATGGCCGGTTGAGCTGTTTTAGCTTCCTTTAAATGTTCTATGCAAGCCAGTTTCATAATGTTGTGGGACATGTCTAAATGTCTTTCTCTTTTAGAGCCATAAACAAAACAAATGAATATCGAAATTTATATATATTTTTTTTATGGGATATGTATTTACCTATCAGCATCTCAACTGCTGTATCTGAGGGTTCTGCTGTTGCACGCTATACAGTATACCATCATAGCACCCGTCCTACTGTACTGATTCAGGGAGTAGTTTCTTTGTATCTGTTATATATTAGTTAAGGGATGTGTAAGTACACAGAGGTGGATGCTCTGCTCTCTCGAGACTGCCGTCACAGAATAACTCCATATTTAAATCTCCCAGCAGAAGGTGGTATGATACATTTAGTAACCTTTCTCAGAGTCCCTCGGGCTCGGCCGAGACAGATGCGGTCTCTAATCTGCACCCCATTTATATGTAGCAGATATAAATACATCAAACCACAGTGTTCGGTCCTTCAGAGCCATTGTACATACAGAAAGAAATGTTTGCTAACATCTGAGCATCAACAGCTTGTTGTAGCCGACACCATTACATGTAATGTAATTCATTTTGTGTTTTAGTCCTCTTTATGGCACAGTCTGTCTCTTTAAAAATCCTTCATATTGTCTCATGTCTGGAGATTTAAGTACACACACTTGACAAGTTTCATTTAAAAGCTCAAAATCAGAAGCTGGTTGCGGGCGAACCCTTCATGTTAAGAAAAGCCTTCGTAATAACACACCTAGTTAAGGTTTAAAACGAAGACTTTTCTACTGTATTGTGAATGTGCAGAAGTTTACCCACAAGCATGAATAAAGTGAAGTTTCTTTGGTGAGAGATCTGTTGTAGATTCCCTTTTCAACAGCAAATCTCAAACGTTTGATAAGAGCATTGGGGTTGAAATCTGTTTTGAGGATTAAATTGAGGTGAATTGTTTTACTATAACTCTGCTTAACACACACACACACACCTGCAATAATAGACAGTTTTTGAAAATCAGCCTTCATTAATATTAATGTTCTCTTAATCTCATATATGAATATGGAGGGATGCAGATCACACATAAGGTCACTTATTTAAAGTGGGATTGTTTATAATGCAGTTAAAGTCAGAGGTGAGCTCATTTCAATCTGCTCATTAAAGTGTTTTATGTGTGTGTTTGAAGAGGCTGTCAATCCCGTTCAGATATCTTATGGCATCTTTTCCCATAAGAGACAGAAAACGCTCACTGCTATAGAGCAGACGTCTTGAAATGTGTTTGTTTGTGCATGTGCGTGAGACATTCATAAGCTGGTAGTGCAGAGTGTACTTGTGGTTTAATAATGCTAGTTTAAAGGCTGTGCTGCTGAATAATTGATCCATTAGTTTTGTTTCATTTATGTTTGAAAACAGTGAAGACACCGTATCTTTTAAAAATATAAATACATTATCTAAAGCATATTAGATTAAGATGTTCAATTCTATTGATGCTTAGTAACACACATTAACAAATATTCTGTGGCGTAATTCTTGTTCCAGCAATGAAACATTTCGGTAACACTTTACTTAAAGCCTTTATGTAAAATGCATTATGTAAGGGATAATGTACAGGCATCGGTTGTTATCGCAGAAATATGTTACTAAGCATCACACGGCTACTTGGCACATGAGAAAAAAACTGGACATGAAATGTGAATTTGAAATATTTGATTAGCTCATTTTTACCGAATGCAGACCTTCCACGAGGAAAAGCCGTTTACTTTCGGGTTTAATGTAAGAAACGATGTTCAAATGTCATGAACAGGCAATTTGGTGTAATCATTTGTAAATATAATGTCATATATGTTATTTAAAGATAAATTTAAGTTTAATTATATTGCATCCGGGTTATCATGTGTTATTAGTTTTGAGAGGTTGTTATCTGGCATTATTACACGGCTCATTTGAATGCTTGATTCTGATTGGCCAGTCACGACATTCCAAGGGTTGTTCTTTTCAAATAACAACCGCTCAAAACTAATAACACATGACCGGTACTACTTGTATGTTTAATATCCCTCCGCTCCAACAAAGGTTACCGTCTGGTGCCATCTTGTGACTAAAACACTAGACAACCGCTTAATAGCCGCTTGGGACTATATCTTTTCGCGGAAGGTTTACGCTTTCAAAATAAACCATTAATAAGCTAACAAAATGTTTCAAATTCATATTTTTTGTCCAGTTTTTTTCTCATGTGGCAAGTAGCCGTGTAATAAGCGGGATAATGTACAGGCAGCCGGTTGTTATCGCGAAAGAAGCCCCTTCAGTGTGATACAAGACCCTCCGCTTCGCGTCGGGTCCTGATCACACTGTCGGGGCTTCTTTTGCGATAACAACCGGCTGCCTGTACATTATCCCTTACATACCGAATTTGGAGATGTTGCGACTGGCCAATCAGGATCAAGCATTCCAACAAGCCGTTTAATAAAAAGGGTTATTAAAGGATACGATGCATTATAATTGTTCATAATGTGTGTTGTAATACATTTAATGTTGTTTTAAAGAATCATAACCATATAAAAAATGCAAAGTGTAACAATTAATCGACAAGTGTTATAATGGAGTGACTGTAGTTACAATTATTCATGAAACATTACAATGCATTATAAGGTGCATTACCAGGCATAATAATTAAAACATTAAAACTACTCTTATAATGCATTATACATACATATTTAGGGCTGTCACGGTTATGAAATTTGGCTGACGATTAATTGTCTAATAAATCGTTGCGATTATGACGATTAATTGTCTGTTTAGGGCTTTGGCGAATAATTGTCTGTTTTACAGCTTTCCCATTTAATTCTTATTCATTTTTGATTCAGCTTTGAAACTACCATATTGTTCTGAATATATGGCTGTTTTTTTCTTGGAAATACATCGGAAAAAATTGGGTCATCATATATTTAAGGTTTAGGCTTTTACCTGTCAATAATACAACCTCCAAATACTTGTAAATTGGTCAGGAGTGAATTGAAGCCACCATTAAAATGCTATCAGTCATAGAAATGCTTCTAGTATGTTTTTTCTCGCTTGCAAGACTACAATAAAAATGTACTTCTATGTTATTGAAATTTTAGTAGACTGGTTTTTACATTGAGATTAGCTTAAATAATATTAAATTGTACTGCAGGTTATTTTTATAGTATATGCTTTAGGTTTTTTTTAAGTGATTTGTGTTGTGGTGGTACATTTTATCAGTATTACCATGCTTTAGTTACAATATATACACTAAAATATGCAGGCACTACAGCTCTCCCTAGTGTCTTCTATAGAGATGTGCAATAATTGCGATGATCTGAAACCATCAGGATGAGGTCAAACAATCGTGACAGCCCTAATTATTTAAGTAAAATGTTACCAACATTTCATGAAAAACCATGACTTGAAAACCATTCACACACCCTTAAGCGTAATTTGAAAATGGTTTCTTATGCTTTAATACACCTTTGCTACTTAAACAGTGTTACACATGTCCCAGACTATCAATCATAGCACAATCTGCATCTATATCATTAAAATACTTTAATGTATTTTAAGTTATCTCTGATAGTCTAAACAAAGATTTAAAAAACACATTTTAATGTTTATGTGTGAAAAGTCCGTTTTTACATTTAATATAGCGCCTTAGTCGTGACCATCACAACACTTTACAATCAGCCTGCACAGTAGTTATGTCAATTTGTGCAAAACACAAAGTTATTGTGTCAGAATAATATGATATGTATTTCATATGAGGATTTTTTTATTTAATAAAAACTCTCATGTGATGCATGTATATACACTGTTGGACAGTATTAGTATTCAAAAGAGGGATACTAGTAAGAGTGTAAAAGTGCTCATGAGGAAAGATGCTGATGTTTTTGTGCTGATGTTGGGACAGGTGCAGGAGGACCTGTTCTCAGGGTGATCTGCTTGAAGGACTCAATCTATTAATAGAAATGATGGATAGAGATCCTTTCATTTGTCCTTTCACTATTCATATCCCATTTGCGGGACTTGGCACATAGTACATCATCAGTAATGTGATGTTGTAGTATTCTGAAGACTCTATATAATACCTTTATCAACATTAAAGATCTTTTGATTGTCAAGTTTTGCCATGATGATTTTTTGTCAAATACAGTATTTGTTTAAAGAAGAAACACAGCACAGAGTTTTCATTTCAACAGCATAAAGATCAGATTCTATTCTAAATCGATAATCCGCCAAAAGAAAAAGAAAAATATATTTTTTGTGACTGCTTTTCTTACCTTAAAACTGTGGGACAATCTAATGCAGTGGTTCTTAGAAGTATTTACTCTAAACGTAACTAAAATGTAACTACAATATTGCTAAAGAGTTCAGTATTGTGCCGGGTCACCCTTTGATGTCCAAAATATCTGATTAAAGAAATACACAGTATACATTTAAAAACAATGTACCATGTTTGAGGGTCTTTCCTTGCTGACGTGTCTTGTATTAGCATGAGCGAGACCCATCCGATGGCCCCGTCCGCTACGCCCGTAGCCTCTTCCACTCACTTCAACAGCAAACACCCTCTCCGTCTCTTCCGTGGATGAAAGGAGACACCTAGTGCTCAAAGGCAGAGCCAGCATATACACCGGCAATGTCACCTCGCATGAGACTCTCTAGTGAAGAGAGAGAACGCATTGATGTATCAGAGACTGATGAATAAACCTTATGACGTTAACACATTATACTGAAGCGTCGGGAATGAGCATCGCGTATGACAGCAGGCCGGCTTTCTGATGAAAGACGTTTCCTTTCTTTCACTCTCATGGGAAGGGTGGCAGGATTTAGCTCATTAAATTCTATTGTTTGCGCTTTCAGTTATTTTTAACTTCTGTCTCCTGTGAGGATATCTTTATCCACCGCTGAAGCGCTTTTGTTGTCTTGTCTACACTATTAAGATGACCCAACGGTGAGCGGGTTTCTGTCATGTGGAAGAGGAAACGGAGCCGCACGCTGGCTTTGATTTCATTCCGTGGTATTTGATAGAATTAATAAATCCTAAAAATCACTTTTTTTAGTTGTGATTTCTGTGTCGACTTTAACAACTTTTTTTTTTCTTCCTCCGAGTCCCATCCCTGTTACCTGTCCTTTATTCACACACTTTCAGTACCAGTTTGTGTTATTGCTTTGACAATGTTATTCTGGTGCCATTGCCACTATAAATGTGACCCAGTGTGTGAAAACCCAGCTAAAGTCACTTTTTGTGATTTACTGTTTTTTTACATAAAATCATCCTACATAATGTAAAGAATACTGTGTCAAAATTTAACATTGGTACATTTAATATTGACCGAGTAAGGTCATGTCAGAGATTCAATCATAGTTACAAGCATCGATGCTTGTAATTTTAGAATTAGATTTTGAGACATTAGCCCCGTTTTCACAGACTTGGTCACAAATAAGCTCATCTCTGTGTTGTGTGAATACAAAGTGCCTTCAGCATCAAGTGTATATAAGCATTTATAAATACTGAGAGACAGCAAAGTGTCAGAATTAAAGGGACAGTTCACCCCAAAATGAAAATTCTGTCATCATTTACTCACCCTCAGATTGTTTCAAACCTGTGTAAATGTCTTTGTTCTGCTAAACACAAAGGAAGATATTTGAAGAATGTCAGTAACTAAACAGATCTCATCCCCCATTGACTCCCATAGTATTTATTTTCCCTACCATGGCAGTAAATGGCGGACGAGATATAAATATACATTCTTACAAATATCTTCCTTAGCAGAACAAAGACAGGTATACATGTTTGAAACAATCTGAGGGTGAGTAAATGATGACAGCATTTTCATTGTGTGGAGAACTGTCCCTTTAAGATTGGAAAAGCTCTGAAAATTACCATGTGTCAGTGGGAACATCAAAAAGATTTCAGTGAGAAATCTGACGCTCTTGCTAATATCCCGTCAGACTAGCTGTATTAAGATCCATAATGTGTGTGAATCAATAAAAAGCCTGTTTTTGCTGTATTAATGGCATTGCTCATAAACAACCTCGAGGTTGCGCATGCGATTGGAGAAACAGAGGTCGTTTTGGTGCTATGACGGCTGCATGCTGTTCTCCACACATCTGTATCCCTCAGAGTCTGCATGCGGTATGACTACTGTCCGCTCGTGTTAAAGCAGAGTAATGGCTGATCAGCGATGTCTGCCGCAGCCGGTGGAAAGCAGCCCCGGCTTCTGCTTAGCGCGCAGGGAAATAATCTCTCTTCAGCGGCCCTTAATCAGCCTTGATCAGAGAGCCGATGTGCTGCCATCTCTAATCCAACCTCTGAACGTGAGCTCCTGCCCACCCCTCACTTTAATTTACGCTCTCACAGCCCGCCGTTAATGCTCTCTGACACCTCAAAGCAAACCTTAGCGTTTCAATTAGGCTCTGCGGTGGCGCTCGCCATGCCCCGCAAGAACGCCTGCCGCTCCTCTGCGTGGTCTTTCTCCATTTCTCTGGTTTACCTGCCTGTTTATTGTTGCGCGTTTACTGATTGTTCCAGATTATGCATTTTCAATGGTGAGCGAATATTGAAAATGTGCGCTATGTGCATCGAAAACGAAACCAGGAAATATTGCTCTCTATATTTCTGACAGCGTCACACCTACTAGCTTCATCCTGGTCAAATTTCATCCAGACTATTCATCCCTAAATAAAAGGAGTAAATAATAGTATATTTACAACAAATGATCGGCAAGATTACCTCACATGTCAATGAGTGCGTTTACATGCACAAAATAGACGGATATCTATCAAAAATCAGCTTAAAAAGAAACCTGTTTTCACTTGTTTACATGCATAGTCAGGGCCGGCCCAAGCCTTTACGGGGCCCTAAGCAGAATTTTATTTGGGGGTACCCCTGTGCCCCCAATACAATCGACTATTGTCAATGTTTGATTATTTGCACGCACACTCTAAGCCTAACACACCGAATTCTATTAGTTGTAGCTGTGTTTGGGATGTAGGAATGTCATAAAAACAAAAACGCATAAACCTTGCATTACAAGTGTGTTGTGATTGTCAAAACATTTGATAATTTCAATTTTAGGTGAACTGTCCCTTTAAATTTCAAGCACAGACCATACAAAGCTTGTGGGATTTGTTGTTCAATGCATTTAACTATTTGCAAAGATTTTATTTTAAAAATCATTTTTATCTTTATTTTTATTTTAACCACAACCTATAAAACACCCTTTTAAAGCCACACAGCCCTTGATGATTTAATCTTTTTTTACTTTTTTATTTAGAGTATTGATAATTATTAAATTAATTTACAATATGCACACAATTATTCTTAACCTTATCCCAAATAAAACGCGGAATTAACGAATCACGTAAATTACATATTTTTCATCTGAATCAGCATTTTTTCATTTGCATCCATGAATACTGTCGGATGTTCAACATTTCTATAGTTAAACACTAAACAGTTGTCGAATATTGAATGTTTTTAGTCACTTACAGTACGTCGTGTGTTGCAAAGCACACTTTCAACTTTAAAACTGAAGCGTCTTGCTGAACAGCAAAAGACGTGACAGAATCCGTCTTCTCTGATATGATTGGTCACTGCTAGGCTTTGTAACCAGTAACTCCCGCCTCCTTTCATTTGATTGGCCACCTCACTTTTATACAACATTTATATTGCAATGTTGCGTTTTGTCAGTAATTTCACAAATTTTGACACTCACCACAGAAAAAATTGTGGGTCTGGCCCTACATGAGAAAATGCATGTGTGTTGTGAATATATCACAATAAAGCTGTAATTGCATATGCTCTTGGGGGCCCCCTAGTGGTGGCGAGGCCCTAAGCAGCCGCTGAGTTCCCTTATAGGGAGGGCCGGCTCTTTGCATAGTAATAAACTGGCTACGCAGAAAACCGCGTTTACATGGAAGTTTGAGATTTGCCGGGTTTCTCGCGTGCAGTGATGTCACTGTTGATAGTCTGTTTAGTAATTAAAAATGCAGCGTGAAAATGGTCAGAAGCTGTATTTTTATATCTCTTCTCATGTCCGAGTACCTGCATATGCAACAAGAGTTCTTCATTTTGACGTTTCTACTTCAACTGCATGATTCGAGAGTGGCTTTTAATGCGTTATTTTACTATTACTCCCATTTGGGACTTTTATTATTGCGCTGTCAGGCATGCGCACATAAACAAAACTGAGAGAAAACCGGTAAAGGGGTTTACATGCAGCACGAAAACAGAATAATGGGCAAAAAACTACCTCTGCCAAGCGGGTTTTGCTTGGGCCGTTTATGAGCTTTCCCCGATAAAAGAAAAACGTTTTACGCGTTTACATGACCTTACTTGTTATCAGATTATTAAGCATAAACGGAGTAAGACTGTGCATGTAAACGCACTCAAAGATGATTCGTGTTATCTGTTTTACTTGGTACACCATACCATGTCACCTGATTGTAGTGCTGTCATAACGCTCTCCACAGAGAGAAGAAGAGAAGAGCTCTGACACTAGTAAACCAAATCTCTCTTCATGATCAGTGGACATTTGTCTGCATGGGGTTATTAGTGCAGTGCAGTGTTGGCTTGCTCACTGGGAGACTGCATTTATTTATTTATTAATTTATATATTAGATATTATTTATTATAATGATCTTGCTTGGTCTATAAACACCATGCACTGTGCTGTGTTTTACCTTTCTGTGTTTTTCTTATTTGCTCCTGTAAAGCTGCTTTGGAACAATGCACATTGTGAAAAGCGCTATATAAATAAAATTGAATTGAATTATTATACAACACGAGATACGAGAAGTGGCTTGTGAAGGAAATGCTGCGACGTGCATCATAAACTGTCTTTCTATTCACAGTCAGATGTGGGTCATGTAAATACCACGGTTTTACCATGGTAGCAAAGTACAGTGGTACCACCATTTTATTTGCGCAGGGAGACAGCAGTCGGGTTTTGTACGTTGTTGGTATTCAGCGTGAGTTCAAGAGACAGACGCTGTCTGTAATGGGCTGTTCAGAGCAGCGCTGAGGCCTTGTTGCTATTGACCTCCATTTAGACTCGGGCAGAGAGAGATCAAAGCACGTGATAGTGAGGACGTTACTGCCAGCTCAGGTCACGACCGTCATCAGCAGTCAACAAAACACACATCTCAATTACACCAACCCGCCGGAGAAATACAACATTTACTGCACGTTTAACAGACTTTTCTTGAACACTGAAGGCTGTAAATAGGATGTCCAAAAATACTCTCCAGACAGGTTTCCTCAGAAGTGGCGCAAATGTCCCTGTTCATCCAACCCACTTTTGGGGAGACAGTTCAGCTTGCTTGTAAATTGAACAATAGAAATTACAAACACATTGTTTAAATACAGATTCTAGTATAGTTACACACTGTAGTCTTAAATACAACAGAACGCTTTCTGAATACAGATCACGAAACCAGAAACTACTCATACATATTTTATGTAGTAAATGCGTTATTATTCTTGTACTGTATATAAGAACGGTATGAATTAAGGTTTAGGTTTATTTCAAGTCTAATAACAAGTGTCACATGTTCTTCTAACTAAATGTTCAACGCACAGCTACAGTCATACCAAAGCTAACTTTTCTTCATCGTGTTGCGCAGGTACAGCGCTCCAGAAACAAGCAGATGAGGGAGATGTTTCCCGATGGCTTCGGGATCCATCATGCCGGGATGTTACGGCAGGACCGCACGCTGATGGAGAACATGTTCTCCAGAGGGTACCTGAAGGTTCTGGTGTGCACAGCCACGCTGGCCTGGGGTGTTAACCTGCCCGCTCATGCGGTCATCATCAAGGTCAGACCCCGCAGACATTTGTGTGGTTGTGTGCTGTGTTAAACATCGCGATGCGATGGCTGGATTATTCTGCATCTCTGTTATCAGGGCACTAATATTTACGACGCCAAGCGTGGCGCGCTGGTGGATCTGGGCATCCTGGACGTCATGCAGATTTTCGGCCGTGCCGGGCGGCCGCAGTTCGATAAGTACGGTGAGGGAACCATCATCACGACTCATGAGAAGCTGAGCCATTACCTGACACTCCTGACCCAGCAGAACCCCATCGAGAGTCAGTTCCTGCAGAGCCTCGCTGACAACCTCAGTGCTGAGGTACAAAACCTGCTGGCTGCTCATTTCACCACACAGTCAACCCCAGCCCCCACCAACCCCCCCCGAGATATTACACGCCGGAGCTATTTGTTCAAAGAAAGCCTGTACAATAAAACCATAACAGTGTTATGAAGAGCGCAACATTTAAAGGTAGGGCTTAGTTGCGACTAATCGTTCGTAGAATAAAAGTTTTTGTTTACATAATAATACAAATAATAATTATGTAAATATAAATGAAGAGTTCCAAAATGAGATAACTCAAATTTTTCAAAAATCAGGTTTTTTTATTATGTATTCCAATTAATATCAATCAAACAGCAGTTGATTTGTTTTGATTTAAGCCATAATACCTAAAAAATACAGCCAACTAACACAATAATACACAATAAAAACATGATGACATAATAAAAAACATGATTTTTGATTTTTTTAAAAACGGAGATATCTCATTTTGGAATCAAACTCTTCAAATACACACATGCATGTAAAATTTTACGAAAATTATTATTTTCTTAAATATTCTTAAATATTTATATATAATATTAATGTATATATAAAATGTATATATACATGCACATGTGTGTATATGCATAATTATTATACACAGCACATACATTATGTAAACAAAAGCTTTTATTCTGCAAATTCTTTTATTCTGTTGTGCAGCCCTATTTAAAGATGTAAATGTCTACATTTTATGGACAGTAACAATTATTTTCATCACGAGCCAGTTCAGACCTGTTGACTAAAACCCTATTGTACAATTCATTAGGAAGTATTCATTTAAAAGAATAATTCAGATCAGGCCTCACTGACTCTAAACAGCAAACACATGACATGATTGCTGAAATATTGTAAATGTGTCTCAGGACAGTCGGAGCGATTTTGTTGGATACAGTGCGTACTGGTGCGTGCGTTTTTTAATTTTTTTATTTGTGGTTATTTTTGTATTTTTATTTTAATTGATCTTTTTCTGCCACAATACTCGTGTAGTGAAAATTGGATATTGTGACAGCCCTAGTGCCACTGCTGAAGTCTGACAGCTTTCTGACAGTAGTACCTTGTGATGAGCAAGCCACAGTAGCATCACAATCTACTAGAATCTAAGAAATGTAACACACACACTGACACCAGACACATTTTGTGGCATAACCTGTGGTATTTTCCTTTTGAGATCTTTTGAACAGCAATTGTGTTAAATAGAAAATATAGCTAATGCCAATATTAAAACAAAGTACATTGAAAGAGGTCCTGAAATAGGACACTGATACAAAAAATATAATAAACCAGGGTAAATGTGTTTCTTCATTCTACCACATGGTGGCGACATCTTACATGGATTTTCTAATGTTGACGTTGCTGGATCTGTCACTAGATGGCACAATGACATCAGAAGTCAACAGCTGCTCTGAAATCCATATTGACTTAATGTGCATGTTATACCTCAATGACACAAAGAAGAATTATTGCACTACCTATTTAACACAAACCACATTGGTACAGAGTAATATGGCGTGTTGTTTATAAAGTACACTTGTTGGTTGCTTTGTGCAGATAGCGCTAGGGACGGTCACTAATGTGGATGAAGCTGTAAGATGGATGAGTTACACGTACCTGTATGTCCGGATGAGAGCCAATCCGCTTGCTTACGGGATCAGCCACAAGGCCTATCAGGTACACTCGTGTGTTGCAGTAAATGTGCTGGACAGTATACATGTCTGTGACATCACCGTGACCATCACTGTCCAAATGATTTGTACTGTGTTCTCGATCGTCAAACAGTTTTGCGATGGATTGTTTAGTGAATGTATGTGTCATGTGACTCAGATGGACCCTCAGTTAGAGCTCTACAGGAGAGATTTGGTGCTGGAGTCTGGCAGGAAGCTGGACAAGGCTCGGATGATTCGTTTCGACGAGAGGACCGGTTATTTCGCCTCCACAGACCTTGGCAGGACGGCCAGTCACTACTACATCAAGTACAACACCATTGAGGTTAGGATATGGTTCAGCACATTGCGAGACTGTTTTTAAGAGATGAATCTGTTCAGCAGTGTTGTGTTCATTTGCTCAGAGAAGCATCCCTGTTACTTCCGCAGCTCGTTGATTCAGAGATCACATTTGCAATTTACACCATACACATTTATCTATTTCCCCGTCAGTCAGTGTATAGCAACACCTTGACAACCAGCCGTAACACTTGATACTACAGTATAGTTATCGATGTTATTAGTGCTCTGTGTCGTGCATAAGACAAGAAATTTCTACTGCTCGGTTTCATGTATGTTTAACGTGTGAACGACATTGGTTCTTTATCTTTTTAAATCTTACAGACGTTCAATGAGTTTTTTAACTCACAAAACACTGAAGCAGATATTCTGAGCATCACTTCAAAGGCTGAAGAATTTGAGCAGATAAAGGTGAGCGGTAATTTCATGTCAATAAAGACGATGTGCCCGAAATCACTTATATGTTCACTATTTCCTAGCAGCTAGCGAATGACGTTTGTGTTGACTTTATGAAAATGAGAGTGCTATTTAAGACATTGACGTAATTACAGTTTACAATGCCGGCACAGAAATAAACATATCCCTTGCCTTTTATTTACATCTAAGTGGTTTAATGGATGGTGTCAGTAAAACAATAACAGTAAAACAGTAAAAAAGTAACTTTTTTTCACTGTTTGTCAATTTTTTATATTAGTTTATAATTAGGGGAACTGCTTGCCATGTTTATGTACTATTATGTTTGTTTATTAAATTTAAGAAACTGCTTTATTATATCATATTATAAATAAAACATGACAATCTGTATTTAATCAGTTTATTTTCAAAGTATAAAACAGCTGTTTACAAGAATAATTACAAATATATGTAGCAGTCTGTCTGCAAGCTGACTCCAGTCAGGTGGCCATCTCGTGGTGGAACATAGAAAATAGTGATGTATCGAGTGTACACTGAATGTATACTCAAAATCAGAGTGAATTGGTGGTAAAAAGGAAGAAAATGAATAAAGTTCACTCAGGTTACGGACATCGCTAAAAAACGGATGACACCCAATACGCTTTCGGACACAGCCAGTGTGTTTAATGGTGAGATATATTGATATGCGGTGTGCCTAACGCAGGTTCGAGACGAGGAGATGGAGGAACTCGAGCAGATGTTGTGCAATTTCTGTGAGCTTCCGGCAGCCGGAGGGGTGGAGAACGGCTACGGCAAGATCAACATCCTTCTCCAGACGTACATCGGGCGCGGAGAGGTGGACAGCTTCTCCCTCATATCTGATCTGTCCTATGTAGCACAGGTAAAAAAACGTCACAAAGATCACAGCCTTTTCACATTGTCTGCATTTTAAGCGTCGTTGTGGCATCATGAATGTAGAATTGTGTCTGTTTAGGTTGCTCAGAGGTTGGCTTGAGACTGTCTCTGTAGAAGCCATCTTTCATTGCTATCTGTGATTGCATAATAACAGTTTCCATGTGGTCAGATCAGTGGTCAGTGAAATAGCTGGGAGAAATTCCCACTTTGCTCTTAATTCGGCTGGTTTAGATGTGCAGCTGGTTCCGGCAGTGGGAGTCATTTCCGTGTCAAACGTATGTTGATTTTAAATCCAGACCCTCTCCAATGCTTCAGTCTGTGATATCTCTCTCCGTCACACATCAGAGATTTCAGATGTATATGTTTATATACACACTATGAGAGGGATTCTTTTAATGGGTTTTGCATCTGTTGAGAAGTGCAGACAAATCCCATCATTCACCTGTGGATCTGAATGCCTTTGAATGGGGATTGGAAAGATTAGCAGCGTCTGATTGCAGATTGAAACTCAGAACAGATCCAATTAAATAAAAAAGCAACATTTGAATGTGCGGGAAAAAAATATATGTATGTAACACTTTACAATGTTGTGTTTTTTAACATTAGTTAATGCATTGGTTAACATTATCTAACAATAAACAATATTCCCATGGCATTTATACATATTGTTCCAAAGATTGTTCCAAACCTGTAAAAATGTCTTTGTTTTGCTAAACACAATGGAAGATATTTGTAAGAATGTTAGTAACCGAGCAGATCTCGTCCCCCATTTACTGTCATAGTAGGGAAACTAAATAATATGGGAGTCAATGGGGTTTTGATCTGTTTGGTTACTGACATTCTTACAAATATCTTCCTTTCTGTTTAGCAGAACAAAGACATTTATACAGGTTTGGAACAATCTTAGGGTGAGTAAATGATGACAGAATTTTCATTTTTGGGTGACTATCCCTTTAAATTTATTATGTGTTTTCACTTTTTGGCCAGTAAATCGTACGCAAAATATGATTGTAGAGAGATGGGGGGAGTTTGAATCTGGTGTTGCCCTTAAAGTAAAATGTTAAACAGGTGGAAAACTGCCACCTTCTGCATTTAAGTGTCAATCAGTTACTGGTACTAAATTATTTACAACATTATCATTTGTGTAGTATTAATACGTGTTATCTTTGATCATGGTTGTTGTCAGTACCACTGTATTGTGGGACCTCTAATTCAAGCTATACATTTTAATCAGCATTTGTGTTCTCTGGGAATCAACCCCATAACCTTTGCAGAGCTTACGCAGTGTTCTAACTGTTGGATATCAAATATGTTTGAATAGAGTATTTCTACAATGGGTTTGTCTGTATGTACAACAACATGTTGATAGCCATCAAAAATCATCTTTTAGAGGGTTGCTTGTAAACCAGAAAGAAAATATCAGGGTTATTTGACATTATCAGCTTTGTCCCCAGTCATGATGTAAAAACTATGCAATCTGATCAATGCATAAACTGAATGGATACATATATGGTATATCTAATCAAAACGAAATCTTGATAACCAGCTAACCGGTTTTATGAAGCTTAATATATGAAAGCAACTAGTTTAAAGACTCAAAAGAGGTGTTCAGCCACAGTGTAGTGCGTTCAGTACATGGACATGCAGAGGCTTTAATGCAAAGTGAAATACTTTCATAATGCTCAGCAAAACCATCAAATTAATTTAAATGAATAACATATAAAGAATGTATGAATTTATTGCCTTGATTTCATTGAGCTGAAAAAAAGCAGAAAGGACATATGTTTTACATGTCTGTGTGTTTGAAAGTCTTTGTGTGTTTCTGTGTGCAGAATGCAGCTCGTATTGTGCGGGCTCTCTTTGAGATAGCTCTCAGAAAGCGCTGGCCGGCCATGACCTACCGTCTGCTCAACCTGTGTAAAGTGATTGACAAGCGTCTGTGGGGTTGGGCCCACCCGCTGAGACAGTTCAGCATGCTGCCCCCTTCCGTTCTCACCAGACTGGAGGACAGGAATCTTACCGTAGACAAACTCAGAGACATGGGCAAGGATGAGATCGGTCAGTGTGCATTTGTGCAGTATAATATTCATTTATCAGCTGTGTCCATGGATTCAGGAAGTTGGTGCGCAGATATACTGTGATTTACAGACTGTGTATGTATGTGTGTGTGTGTGTGTGTGTGTGTGCGCGCACAGGTCACATGTTACACCACGTGAACATCGGGCTGAAGGTGAAACAGTGTGTTCATCAGATTCCCGCCATCCTGATGGAGTCGAGCATTCAACCAATCACGCGCACTGTCCTGCGCGTATGCCTCAGCATCACCCCGGACTTCAGGTGGAATGACCAGGTAACCATAGCAACTGCAGCCAGGTCATCACACCCCTGAGTCAGTTTGAGTTGGTCAGCTCTAAAATCCTTTTGCTGTACCAAACTATATTTGTGCCAACTGGAAAATGTATGTAGTTATAAATGTTGTTTAACGTAATTAATTTAAATGCTTTATTAAAATGAAAAGAAAAATAAATTTCACATTACAACGATTGTCTACAATAGCCAGTACCAAAGAACATAGCCCCAATATTACCAGTGGTTTTGATGCTCTTTGAATAAGCAGAGCCACTACAGAATTAAGCATTTGTAAAGGATGGATGAATAAAAGTAATATAGAAAAAGCTACATACTGTAAACAATTTTACCCAATTGTCAATTACATGTTGAATGTTGAACATTTTCAAGATTTAGTCTTAAACTACTTCCCAAATAGTTTGGTCACCAACATTCTTCAAATTTTCTTACATTCTTTAAAAACTTGCAATTACATGAGGGTAAATAAATGATTTTTATTTCGGGGTAAAATATTTCTTGAAATATAAACTTAAACACCCAAAGTTATCTATACAAGCAAGTTTAAATCGGATTGGTATGCAGTTCAAGCTAAACTAAAAGTGGTTTACCATATCATTTGAGGAATATCAATACAGTGCTGCCACAAGATACTTCAAACGTATGACTTTGGCTTTCACCATGTTTACATGTTAAGTATCTTTTCTGTGATTAGAAGGTGGTGGAAGCTGAAAGGTTTGGAAAGCAACACACACACACACACACACATACTCAAGTATGGTTAGGCAGGAGGGGCTGAGGGAGTCATTCAATTGTGTGTCTCCTCCCCTGCGTTTAACACACAAAGGCTTGAATAGGTCCAGATCTGTTGCTTTTGTTCCCCTGAGGGTCAGTGCTGTGATGGGCCACAGATGGGTTGCTCTGTGTCCTGCAGTCTCCAGTGACCGTAACTCCTCCAGCATGACACTCAACAGCTGGAGGACCATCAGCCCACATTATCACCCCTGATCACGCTCTGATCATCTAATCACCTGTCATTAACAAACACATTACATAACTCTCACACCACAGTCATTATACGTATGCTTTAAGCATGTGTCGTACATGACAGTAGCCATAATTTACCCACACACACGTATACTGTGTATTTCCAAGCATGGCAGGTCATGCTTAAAGGGATAGTTCACCCAAAAATGAAGATTTGTTTACCAATATTCTTCAGAATATCTTTTGTTTTCTGCAGAAGAAAGAAAGTCATACAGGTTTCATTTTATCATTTCATTGTTGGTTGAACTAACACTAAAAAAAAAACGTTTCAATAGCTGGTCTAATACTATTGGCATAGCGTTAAACTGCTAACTAAGCATGTGTATTGTTTGATTGAAATAAGGGGAGTGTGTGTTCATGTTTGTATATCCCGGTGGGGACCTAAACCTGAATACACACCAACACATGGGGACTCGTGTCACCGTGGGGACCAAAATTGAGGTCCCCAGGTGCAAAAAAGCTTATAAATTTTACAGAACAATATTTTTTACAAATCTAAAAATGCAAAAAGTGTTCTATGATCTTTAGGTTTAGGGATAGGGGATAGAATATACAGTTTGTACAGTATAAAAACATTACGCCTATGGACTGTCCCCACGGGGATAGTCAACCAAAGCCTGTGTGTGTGTGTGTGTGTGTGCGTGTGTGTGTGTGTGTGCGTGTGTGTGTGTGTGTGTGCGTGTGTGTGTGTGTGTGTGTGTGTGTCAGTGCAACGTTATATTCCAAGAGTTATTCATATATTTAGGACATACAGTACATTTAGATATTTAGAGTTACAGCCAGATTTTGATTTACAGATATTTCAATGTTATGGAATTGTTTCAATGCACATGTATTCATTTAGTAGATGCTTAAAAAATGACTTGCAAATGAGAGAGCATTTAACTGAGAGTTTTATTATTATTATTATTTTAATACTTCTCTAGGGGGATGATTCTCACCAAATGTGGTCAACATTTGGCCAACACTTTATAGTGGCTAATTTGCAAACCGTTATTTGATTTATCAATCTGGAATAAAGTCTAGAGTCTCATATCTTGTGTTGTTGGTCATTGTGCATTGTCAGATTTGGGTTAAATTGGTTGTGACGAGGGAGGCGTGACGAGAGCCGTGGGAGGAGGAAGCGAGGCCGGGACGCAATTGATTATGAGTGTCAGCTGGGTGTCATTACGGCCTCGTATCTCTCACGGAGGAGATCAGAAGCATAAAAGGACGACTGCCGGCAACACGAACAAAATACAAAAGTAACAAGCCGGCAGCCCCTCGCGGACAACTGCCGGCAACACAAACATAAACAAAACTTAACTAACGTCCGGGCCCGGTCCTCTCTCGCCGTATACTCCTGCCGTTCATCCTTTTATGCTTCCGATCTCCTCCGTGAGAGATACGAGTCCGGAATGACGCCCAGCTGACACTCATTATCAATCACGTCCCGGCCTCGCTTCCTCCTCCCACGGCTCTCGTCACACCTCCCTCGTCACATGGGTGTTGTATGTTTGATTGTGCTCTAATTATTGTTAGCACAGCAGACTTTGAAACAGTCATGTAACAACCGTACATTCCATGTGCTCACCGTGCATTGTTTTCCCAGGAACACAATGTAGCACCATAGTGCTTTTGCCCACCATCTCTGCTTGCAGCTATATTTTCTTTCTGTTTGTTTGTTTCTTTATATCTTTATCTTGGGACACAGTTTTTGCTTGTAAAAGTGTGAATCAGATGCGTGTGTTTGTGTTGAACAGTGTGTGAATCCCTCTGCAATGAAGCTCTTACTTCTGAAAACAAACATGTTTATTAAAGCAGCATCTGTTGACTCACCCCATCACGCTCTCGCTCTCTCTCTCTTGCTTTTTTTACTGTGTGTTTTTTTCTTTTACGTTTATGCCTGTATGATTTTTGTTCCTAACTTGACTGATAACATTTTGTGTTTTACCATCTTCATGTGTTTGTAAGTTAGACAAAAAAGCAGATAGACACACAGACAACCTTCACATTTCCAATATTACCAGCATCAAAGCAAAACAATCTATAACATACCAGACAATAAATATTCATGCGCTTCAATGCGAAATACAACCGTTGTTATAAATTTCACCGGCATTGTGATGACAAAGGTTCATACTGAATGTGAGATTGATATGACAGGAGCATAATAGGGGATGAAAACTGCCAAATCTTTATGAAGATTTTCTGTTACTTTAATGTAACAGAAGTCATTTATTTGCAGATCACGATGGCGAATGTTGTCATTGACGTTATTAAAATTCTTGCTCGAAATATTACCACATTATACCTAAACGTCTTAAAGGCCTAAATGTGGTTTCTCATATGCACACTGTACTGTATAAACAGGTCCATGGTTCAGTAGGAGAGCCGTGGTGGCTGTGGGTGGAAGACCCCATTAATGATCACATCTACCACTCGGAATACTTCCTCCTGCAAAAGAAACAGGTAAGGACATCCAGCCGTCATCACAATATATCAACAGTTATATATATATTACAGTTATTGTATCAAAAATAAAGCTCAATTGTAGGATGCAATAATTATTTTTTAATAAGGATCATTTTGTTCTATGTTGAGGTCATGTGTTTTTTTCTTTGTGGTGGTGGTGTGGTCAGGTGGTGAGTGGAGAGCCCCAGCAGGTGGTCTTCACAATACCCATCTTTGAGCCCATGCCGTCTCAGTATTACATCAGGGCCGTGTCTGATCGCTGGCTGGGCTCTGAAGCCGTCTGTATCATCAACTTCCAGCATCTGATACTGCCCGAGAGACACCCGCCACACACAGGTGCATCACCCACACACACCTTACCTGTGCCGTATAGATACTCTGTTCATCACTGGAGAAACTCTTCAGTGTTGTTCTGAAATGAATCGATTGGTGCTTGGGAGTCCAGTTCAGACGTTAATGGTTTATTCAGACACAACGTCATTTCAGCATGTACAGAAGTTGGCCGGTAATTTTATTGCCAGTCAGATTGGAAATGTCAGTTTTTTTCAACCATCCGGTGGAAAGGTCTGGTCTGAACAATCCATATGCACAATACTGTTTTCTGACAAACATCAGGGGCTGTCCGACTGAAAACTTGTGCAAACATGCTGTGAGAGTGCTGGAGGTTGTGGGTGTTTACATTGTTATGCTGTCGGCTAAGGGTGGCCGCGTACTGGGCTGATAAGCCCATCAATAGGTGTGCTAAGGTCTGTCCTTAAAAAAGTCTTTTTTATTACGTTGATAAACACCTGTAATTACATGACCACCTCACCGCACTGACAGCTCATAAAAGATAAAAAATGAAGTCCAAGTCAGTCTTTATAATAGCAGCAGACGGTCCAATTGTATTTCAGGATGTCGAGGGACATAACTTCATTAGGGGTAAGCTGTGTCACATCAAGAGCTAAGCTTATAATCACTATACCCTGAGCCAATGACACATTTTATGCCAAGTCAAAGAATATCCAAGTAAATATTTGCTATATATTGTACTTGCTTTTACACATTGGGAATTCACCAGCATGTGCTTTAGATAAATTTGCGGTTCAGATGAGGAACAATATGCAGGAATTTCTATCACAATGCATTTCTTTTTTTGTATGTTTTTATTATAATCAGTAGTAGTAGTAGTAGTTCACTGACCAATAGTTACTGATCGAAGAAGGGTTTGCTTTGGTCTTTTTCATTTGTTTGGTTCTAGAGCTCTTGGACCTTCAGCCATTGCCTGTGACCGCTTTGGGAAACAGGGAGTATGAGAGTTTGTACCAGTTCACCCATTATAATCCCATTCAGACCCAGATCTTCCACACTCTCTATCACACCGACACCAACGTCCTGCTGGGTGCCCCCACCGGCTCCGGCAAAACCATCGCCGCAGAGATGGCCATGTTCAGGGTCTTCAACCAGTACCCCACCGCCAAGGTGAAACTCGCTGTCCGTATACGTTCAGTTCTTATGACATTTTGTAACCGAGCTCTGTGTTTGTGTGTGGGTGTGTGTTTGTGGGGGTATATGCAGGTGGTCTACATTGCTCCTCTCAAAGCTCTGGTCAGAGAAAGGATTCAAGACTGGAAGATCAGAATAGAGCAGAAACTTGGGAAGAAGTGAGAGAGTTTCTAGATTGCTCTAGCGAATATTTGAAATCATTTTCTCACGACCGTACTCTCTTTCTCCAGGGTGGTTGAGTTAACAGGTGACGTCACTCCCGACATGAGGGCCATAGCACAGGCTGACCTGATCGTCACCACTCCAGAGAAATGGGATGGAGTCAGTCGCAGCTGGCAGAACCGCAGCTACGTGCAGAAAGTGGCTATTCTCATTATAGACGAGATCCATCTTCTGGGTAATGGGGTGCTCACACACACACGTGTAAATGAATCTACAGTATGGATTCGTGTCCTGGAATTTGTGTATTGAAATAGCAATGGTAACGCCTGCACTGCTAAAATAATTTAAAAAAACCTGTATGAGAAAGGTCTTGGTTTAAGATCATCGTTCATCTTTGAAAGAACTGAAGGCTTTACTTCTAGTAAACGTCCCAATACGTACATTTGCAGAACTGTGTGTGAGAGCATTTGAGGGCTACACGTTTTAGCCTTTTGTCCAAACTCTACAGCATGGCTTTCCACAGGCAAAAAGCAAAGTCAGGGTCTATGTGCAGATCAGTGTAGCTTAAAATATCGAATCCATGAACGATGAGCAAGACATGAAACAACCACAAACCCGACAAAGGACAATGAAAACACAGGGCCGTATCTATATAAACAAGATAAACACCTGGATGCAGTTAAGGAAACAAAACTACAAAAGAATATGGACAGGACTACAACACCCTTACACCCCCACTTTTACTACAAATAAAACAAACAAAAAACATGCTAACATAATCCTACACCACGATTTTCCTACAAGAAGCATACCTCAACGACTATTTTTGTAGTAAATCTGTAGTTACACAAATATGTTATGGTTCATTTTTGTAAGGACATGGATGTATATTGTACCCGATGTAAAACACAATATTATATAACAAAAAGAATACGCAGGTACACTTAGTTTGAACAGACTTTGACGTGACTTCACAGGTGAGGACAGGGGGCCGGTTCTAGAGGTTATTGTGTCCAGGACTAACTTCATCTCATCCCACACCTCCAAGTCAGTGCGGGTTGTGGGACTGTCCACTGCGCTGGCCAATGCACGGGATTTAGCCGACTGGCTGAACATCGGACAGGTGAGATAGCTAATAGCTCATCTTTATCATATCATTCTCACTGATCACTGTCGGTATCTCTGACATGCGATGAAACACTCGCCAAATCGCTTTTTGTAAGCCATCCGTAAACAGATATTTATAGGCAAACGAATGTCTTCAGGACCAGTGCTACTTCCTCTTCTCGGATTTGAGGTGATTTACGTATGATTTACAGCAATTCAAATCAAGCAGGAAATCTTGCCTCCCAAATGCTGTGTCGAGTTAATGGGGTTGGGTGTAATTGATGGCTCTTGTTTCGAGGGAAACATGCTCTGCTTGCCTCCGTGATGATTTGAGATGTTTTGTAAGATCTTCGCAAGGCGCGACACGAGAATAACGGTATTGTCTGTAACATGGTACCATCATTTTAAAACCGTTTCCATAACGGCCAACCGTTCAATCTGTCGGTTGTTTAGCTTATACGTGCGCACATAAGAGCGAGTGTGGGTCTATAAATAACCCCCATTCCTCTCCCGGCGTGCAGGAGCACATTGGCGAGTTATCCGGAGCGTGGCCGCACCGGTGCGGGCAGGAGTGGTTATGTAAACGTTGTTTTACTATTGCTGAAATGTCACCCTGCTTGACAGACGGGGAAGGAAGGGCCGGGGGTCTCCATAAATCTGACGTGTGCTGTTTGGACTGAGGCGCGCCTCTAGCTGGCCAATCCATTATCCGGCCCTTTAAATATGTGCACACACGCACCCGGGCCCAGGCCACTTGTGTGAGAGCGCGGCTGTGGGACAGAGGACAATGACGGCCCGTAATTACCCCCAGATGGGCCACTCTATCAGGCACACAGCCAGCTGGGCACTCCATCTATCTCTTTATTACCGTCTCTCTCCGTGGCTTCTCACTTTCTGGCCCCGTTTTTCCCCTGTCCTTATTCATCTCTGTCTCTCTGTCCGTCTCTCTTTCAGGTAGGACTGTTTAATTTCCGGCCCTCTGTTCGTCCCGTCCCGTTGGAGGTGCATATCCACGGCTTCCCGGGGCAACATTACTGTCCCCGTATGGCCACTATGAACAAGCCTGTGTTTCAGGGTATGAAACTGTCTGTTTTCACATTTGGTTTGATTGTTTTTTGTGGCCCTGATTCAGTTTACTCAGATAGCATGAAAACCTACATGAATGTACCTACTTTGTTATTCCCTCTATTCAAATAAATGCCCCATGTTTTTACTGTCCTTCAGCCATCCGCACGCACTCTCCCGTCAAACCTGTCCTGATATTTGTGTCGTCACGCCGGCAAACGCGGCTCACAGCTCTGGACCTCATTGCGTTCCTCGCCACAGAAGACGACCCCAAGCAGTGGCTGCACCAGGATGAGAGAGAGGTCAGACATCACCGTCTCAATGTCAAATTACTCCAGACTAAACATAAATGAATATCGAAAGAATGTTTTAGAAACCTTGGAAGGGTTTTTTAGAGGGATTTCTCACCCAAAAATGAAAATTCTGTCATCATTTACTCACTCTCAGATTGTTCCAAACCTGTATACATTTCTTTGTTTGATGAACACAAAGGAAGATATTTGGAGAAATGTCAGTAACCAGACAGATCTCATCCCCCATTTACTGCCATAGTAGGGGAAATAAATGCTATGAGGGTGATCTGAGGATCTGAGGGTGAGCAAATGATGACAGAATTTTCATTTTTGAGTGAACTGTCCCTTTAAGTAAAAAAACAAGGCCACTCACACTGAGCGTACAACTTAGCCATAAAGCTGTAAAATAAAACAATGCAACCCAACCGACCTCAAAAAGATAATGATATCAATGCGATAATGGTCAATTGAACTGACAAAAAAATCATCTGTCCAACCTTAGATATTATTATTTATTTGTATTTTAAAATTGGCATGTCGAAAATCCTTATACGTCATTGACCCATATACGTACAAATCCTGTTTAGTGAAAGCTTTTTTTTGTTTAATAATAGCAAAATTAAAGTAGAATTCATTGCACCGAACGACGAGGATGGGATATGAGATTGTGAGTGGCTGTAGTGTTTTACTTTTGTTTAGGAATGCAAACGGTCTTCATAGAGTCACAAAAAGATGTTTCGCCATAAATAAATTGTATGTAAAATCGTTTGTGATTTTCCTCTACTCAAAGCGTTCTTCTTTTCCTACTGTTGGTACATGTTCTCCTGTCGTGTATTCCCTTTCTCTTTCTCGCCGTGTACCATCTGAAGAAGCTCAGTATGTGTGTACCAGTGATTACAGTACGGCTCAGCTCAGCTTCTAGTGGAAAAGCCTGTGTCATCTCCCATTAAACTCCTCTTTCCATCGCATGCCTTCGGATCATTTCAAGATGTGAACAAACATCTTTTTTTCCTCTTGCCATCGCAGATGTCTGCTAATATTTTCAAAGCTCGAAATTACAGAGCTATTCGGCAAAAATGCTGCTTTCTCATCCCAATTACAAAGTAATCACATAAAAACTTGCAGGCTTGCTGAGGTGATAATTTCTTTAATAGCAGACGTATGTAACACACTCGCAGAAACATGGCAAGGAGATGGGAAACACATCTTCCGTGTGTTTGCGTGAACAAACACATTCATGACAACAAACTGTAGTGTGTGTGTTCAAGCACTTTGAACTGCATTTTATGTCTGAAAGGGATTGTAGAGTTTATCTTGTATTATTGTACAGTATACTGTACATAAATTACAGTATAAATTTCTCTGACTTTGTATAAATGTGAATTTGTGTATAAGATACATTTTGGAGACGGATTGACTTTATGAGGTGCTGTAAATTTTCATCCACGCACAGATCTTGTGCTAAGGCAAACAGCCTCATAAAGCATCTAAATGCGTGTCCTATCTGACAAATGCCCAACTCGCCCCATTTAAGACCCAAAAAGGAAATTACACTTGTAACCTGTTTGATTTTTTTGTGTACGTAAAGGAGAGATATGCAGATACATGATATAATTGAACTCTTTTAAATAGAATTCTGTGTCAGACTTCAAATGTATATGGCCTTAACTACGATATATAATAATTACATACATGCGAGACTGTTACATGTTGTTCTGGAATTCCCACATTTACTGCTAACAGGTTTGAGGTATGGAATTACAATGCGGCAACATGTATGCATATAATAAATGATTAAAATGTTATTTACTTGGGACCAGGAAGACTGTAAATCCATAATTAAAAATGTATTTATATGAAATTGTTAAAACATTGTTCGGCTTTTATATTTCACACAAACGATACAATAGCAAGACGTGTTTGAAACAACATGGGTTTGTGTTAATGTATGTTTTCAGGCCTACAGAAGGCAGTACACACGCACACACACATGATCTTCATGTGCTAATGGCTCCAGCATGTCAGCTGTGTGTTTCAGTGATATACGGGACGTCCCGCTGCTTCACTGTGCTGAGGCGTGTAACAGCCCGAGTCCCTGCTGTTTCAATGACAGCCGGCTGCCGTTTGCTGTCCATCTAACAGCGCTCCCAAAACTCCCTCCATTTCTGTCCACCAAACATTTCCATCCAGTTTCATTTTCTCCTTGTTTTGTCTTTCCTTTCTGATGCGAAATGCAGAGTGCCCATGTGTATGTCCGTGTGTTTTGTCAGATGACAGATATAATTGCCACCATAAGAGATTCCAACCTGAAGCTCACGCTGGCGTTTGGGATCGGGATGCATCATGCGGGACTTCACGAAAGAGACCGCAAGACTGTGGAAGAGCTGTTTGTCAACTGTAAGATCCAGGTCAGACTGCTGTTGGTCATTCTCTATTGCTGTCGGTTTGTTCCTGTAGCTCGATTGGTAGAACACTGCGCTAGCAACGTGAAGGTCGTGGGTTCAATCCCAGTGAACACACATATGGGTAAAAGACACGTATGGATAAAAGCGACTGTCAAATGCATAAATGTAAATGTCTGACAATCCTATGGAAAAAACAAACAAACTGTCATTGATTCTTGTGTAAGCTGTAATAAATAGTGACATGTTTTTTGTATGAAACAAAACACGGTTTCTCATGTCGGCGTGTGGCTTTTTTCTTTCAAAGGTGTTAATTGCCACGAGCACACTAGCGTGGGGCGTCAACTTCCCCGCCCACCTGGTGATCGTGAAGGGCACAGAGTATTATGATGGAAAGACACGGCGCTACGTGGATTACCCCATCACAGGTACAGTAACATCTGTTTTGTGTGTGTGTGCATATGTGTGCCGAGGGTCCGGTGTCATTCAGCTCCGTCACGTCTGCTCCAGATGTTCTTCAGATGATGGGTCGAGCAGGACGGCCACAGTTCGATGACCAGGGCAAAGCCGTTATCTTTGTGCACGACATCAAGAAGGACTTCTATAAGAAGTTTCTGTACGAGCCCTTCCCTGTGGAGTCTAGGTGTGTGCAAAGCGAAAAAACATGTTCGCAGAGAAGCCATGTTGATTGACGTGAGCCTCAGCATAGTCTTGTTTCTCCTCAGTCTTCTGAGCGTGCTCTCCGACCACCTGAATGCAGAAATTGCAGCAGGCACCGTCACCTCCAAGCAGGATGCCATGGATTACATCACTTGGACGTACTTTTTCCGCAGGCTGGTCATGAACCCCAGGTACTGCACTGACAACACGCTTCCCATGATTCCCTGAGGTGTACGTCTTCATTTAGCCTTTCCCCTCCCACATATAACAAACATATCGAACATGACACATACTGTATGTAGTTTTCGGGATAAAGTTAATTGTCAACTTAAGTTCGACTAAGTCCTTCATGTTTACTTTTCCACAGGCTCTTAAGATAAACAAATAGAAAATAATGCATGCCTTAAATAAACAAACATACCGTGAATTCATTGAACAACGTGACTGTTACTTGCTTTTTTAATTGGCCAAGAGGGAAATTCAAGCTGTTCTGTGAAACCGCAGCGAAAGACAGCAAAACATTTTCCTCCGCTTACATAGGGCTCATTACTCAGCGTGTTTCCACGGCAACGGCATCGTCGGACACCGTGGCTGCGGTCCAGGCCGACAGTTTACACCTCCATCACAAAACAAGGTCTGAAAGATCACACACACAGCGGCCTCTCAGGGTCGAGCGGGCCAGCGCAGACATCTGTGATGATTCCAGAACATTCCAGTGACATTTGCACGCCTGTCAGTCCACATTCAACATAAAGACCCGTGTGTGCCCTCGGCCCACAGCCCACACTGCTTCCCCCAACACTCCTCCCGTAATATAACAGCCATATTCTACACTTTGTAACAGTTTCTTGTTTTTCCCTGAAGTCCACTTAAAATGTTTCTTGTTTCTTCTACCCAAATGGCGCGTTTTGTGATTTTCAAGCCTTTCTCTCTCACTTTCATGAAGCTTTTGTTAGTACTTTCAGACTTCTACATGTGAATGATCTGACCTTAGTTACCCTCTTCATATCAGCGTACTTCATTAGCAAAGTTTTTGGAATGTAAACGTGTGCGGTTAGAAAGCTCCGCTCTGTGATGCGAACAAGCCACATTTTTCAAGGAAAACGAATGATGTTTTTATTGAAATAGTGTTGCAGTATGATCAGGTTTTATTTTTGAGGTGCTCTTACTGTATAACACGTTCTAGCTCCCTGCGGTATATTTATATTTTGTCCATTTAAAGTGTGTAAAGTATATTTTATATTCAGCCAGTCAATTTTACAATCAAGGGCTCTTTTTGAGCCAAAGAATATGAGAGGTTGTGCTACACTGTGAATAGTCACAGCTAAAAGCTCAGTTGGAATACACGGTAGCATCACGTTAGTAGGCCAAAGGTTTAATTCCCAGGGAGCATAAAATGTATTTATCTTAAATGAACACGCTTTGTAGGTTGGATTACGGAGTCTGTCAAATACATAAGTGTAGACATTGGCTATTACCACAAAAACATCAGATTCCCATGCTACATTTTGTGTATATTTCATATCACGTAACATCTCATAAAGATATTTACTGTAACACATCTGCTTCTTTCCATTGTGGTTGTATGCTAATATGACTTCTAGTTTCCCTGGGGATGTGTGTGTGTGTTTGACCGAGCGTGTGCCTGTGGGATTGAAGTTATTTGTCCTGCTAAAAACGGAAAGGCGTTTTGTCCATCTCCATCTATCTCTGTCCGGTGTCGCCTTAATCCTTTGTTATGTGGCTCAGTCACCTTGTCATGAGCCGTGATTCACTCGGCTCGAGCGCAGACAGAAGCCCCAGAGGTGTGATGAGGGGCTCACGCCGGCATGATGCTGATGGTAACGGCTGTGATTTAAGCAGCCGTCGAGGTGTTTACTACGGTCATAACCACAGAGAGACACATTACTGCTGCTAAAGCTGCAAGACTAACTGGACACAACAGTAATGAAATGATGTGTGCACTTTTTTGCACATACGAGCTGCATTCTAAACCCTGAGCCGCCTTGCTGATTAATGCCTACATAGATTTTTTTTTTTAGATTTAGATTTAATTTATTGTCATTGCACATTGCACAGGTACAAGGCAACGAAATGTGACCTCTGCATTTAACCCATCCAGAGAGTAGTGAACACACGTACCCCCGGAGCAGTGGGCAGCTATCACTGCAGCGCCCGGGGAGCAAGTAGGGATAAGGTGCCTTGCTCAAGGGCACCTCAGTTGTTACCCGCCGGCCCTGGGAATCGAACCGGCAACCTTCTGGTCATGAGTCCGACTCTCTAACCATTAGGCCACAACTGCCCCATAGGGAGCAGTTGTACATAGGGAGCTAAAGCACCTGTACATGCAAATTATTTTAAGGAGATTGATCTATATTTTTAATGGGACTTTGGTGAAAAAAATATTACATTTGCAGAGCTCCTTAACCAGGAATGCTGCCTAAGTCAAATGTTGTAGAGTCTGTTTTTATCCATCTGTGTGCAGCACCTGATGCTCATCATATCCGTAAGAAGAACCCCAACATTATTCAATTCACTTTTATATATATAGCGCTTTTCACAATTTTCATTGTTGCCAAGCAGCTTTACATACATCATAATATAAAAAAATTATAAAAATAATACTAGGGTAAAAATTTAAGAGAATATATGGTATTAAGATACATGGAAGTTTTTCTCTATGTCAGTACACTGATGTCAGTGGATTGTCAGAAACTGTAAATTATTAAATCGAAGTATATTTAATTTAGGTATATTAAAGCAATAAGCCCCAAGAAGCAGTGGGTTACAGTGCATTTTATAGCAGCTAAGGGTGTTGTGGCACGACGCGAAGCGGAGCTTATTGCTTTTATAAAACGGATATTCCATATGAGTAGCAAGGTTTCATAAAATAAAGTAAACAAAATAATATTTAGGCTATGTAATGCGGTCAGCCTTTATAAATCTGGGTATTTTATAACGGCTTAGAACTCGGCTCAGCCAATCAGAATCAAGCACCAGAACTGACCGCATAATATTATTTTAAATATTGTTATCAGGACTGGGAGCCTAAAATTACAATATACCAGAACAATTTGCAATAATACAAAAAGTGCGGAAAGAATATATTTGTTAACGTGCATGTGTGTTGTTAAACGTAAGTTTAGCAAGGAACCAAACCTCCACTATAGATGTGTATCTATAAGAGTGGAGAAAAAAAAACTTGGGAGAGGCCAGACTCAACCGGGATAGCCAGTTCTCCTCCGCATCCAGTGTGGACAAAATGTAAAAGTATAATGGGTTCTAATGCGTTTCTAATGTCTTTTGCCTTGCCGTGTCGTGTCATGTCGCGTCACGTCCGGTGTAGACATAGTGTTACACACACTTTATCTAGCTGTTAACTGATGTTAATGTGCAGTGTGTACCAGCTCCCTGACACGGTGAGCTAAATTATAGTCGAGAGTTTTACGCCTGAATCTGTCTTAATGTCTCAGTGCATTTTGGTTTTGCACGACCTAATCATGTTCACTTCAGATGTTATGATAAAAATAAAAGAGCGGTGTTATAAAGAGAATAGCACACACACACACTACTGTTAGCCGTCACTCAGCGGTAATGAAGAACATGTTGTGTGTGGATCTCATGTGGTTGCTCTTAGAGCTCTGCTAAACATGGAAGTGATTTTTGCTCTTCTGAAAATCCCAACGAAACCTGGGAATGATTTTACAGCACATCAGTGGCTTTCTGGAGGTGTGGAGGGGCAAATAAACTCCTTTTCTTTTAATTTATTATTTTTTACATTTGAATGAACGTTTAACAGATACTGCAAATGTACTGTATGTAAACTTATAAACCCAGCTGTATTTATTACTTAAAGTTTTTAATGTTGTTTATATGATTATGTGGTGTTTTAATGTGCTTTAAGACAAACCATGTGCAGATGTATAATTTTAAACCATTGCTGAGTATTTTCTTTATAAAACTGCAGTTTACCAAAGACAGTTTAAAAATGCGGTTTGATCACTAAACTGCAGTTTCACTTTCAGTTTTAGCAGTCTGAACTAAGGAGTGTGATTGAGTGAAGGCGGGGTTAATTTGCATATTCGTGTATCTGGGTATACTTAATGAAGCTGAGGTGTTGAGTTACATTCAAGCTATTTAAAAGGATACTTCACCCAAAAATGAAAATTCTGTCATCATTTACTCACATTCGAATTGTTCCAAATCTGTATGAATGTATTTGTTCTGATGAACACAGAGAAAGATATTTGGAAGAATGCTTATAACCAGACAGATGTTGCCCCCCATTGCCCCCCAATACTTAATCTTTTTTTTTTGTTCTGTTGAGAATCAAACAGTTCTGGGGCACTTTTGACTACCATTGTATTTTTTTCCTACTATGGAAGTCAATGCGGGGCAAAATCTGTCTGGTTATAAGCATTCTTCCAAATATCTTTCTCTGTGTTCATCAGAACAAAGACATTTATACAGATTTGGAAAAACTAGAATGATGACAGAACTTTCATTTTTGAGTGAAGTATCCCTTAAAGACAGGAAAAATAATTTTCACAAGAAAAAAAACTTCTGGTGAAAGATTAGTTTTAAGGGATGAAATTATCGACCACAGGCGGAATTTAAAATGATGTCAGTACATCAAAAAGTCATCCTCTTTTGCTGTTGGGATGACTACTTTTTTTGTTGTTGCTTTTTTTAATTCGCCAAAAGAAACATCCGTGTATTGTTTTTTAACAGTATGTCTCTGTTATTTACGGTTACACTTTATTTTAAGGTACACAAATTCATCATTAACCACTTGCTTATTAAAATGCGTATTGGTTGTATATTAGTATGTATAAAGCACATACTAATGCCTTATTCTACATCCCTTAGTCCTACCCAATACATAAACGTAAACACTAGCCTATAAGCAGTAATTAGGAGTTTATTGAGACAAAAGTGTAGTTAGTTCATAGTTAATAGTGAGAATCGGTCCCTATTCTAAAGTGTGACCTTATTTACTAAAACAATGCAAATTTATCATATTCATAATGTATTTATCTTCTTTTCTATTTATAAGAAGATATTTATCTTATTAATATTATCTAATATGTATGATGTCAAGTAATTAATGTTGTTTTAGGTATAATTAAACCACTACTTTAATTATTATTATTATTGTTATTATTATTAAATTATTATTATTTTTAATTAAACACCAGAAAAAAGAAAAAGTATTCAATAAAAGTTAGGTAACACTTGTTTTACAGCAATCCTATTGTATTTATTAATCTCAATTTACTAACACAATTTTATTGTTGTTACTTTTTCAAAAGTTGTTTCTGGTAACATTTGTTAATTTGTCCATTGTTTGTTTGTGTTTGCTAATACAAAAAAATAATGGTTAGCACTTTACATTAAGGTTGTATTTGTTACCGTAAGTAAATGCAATAGCTAACATTATCTAACATTAAGCAATATTCTTTTTCAGCATTTATTAATATTTGTTAGTATTAGTTAGTATGGATTAAATTCTTCATGTTTGTTGATTGTGCATCAAGTCATGTTAACAGGTAAAACTAAAAAAAGTTACAGCTGATTTCAAAATGTAAAGGCTGAAATTAATATGAATTTAGATTACAAAATACACTAACAAATACAACCTTATTGTAAAATGTTATCTTATTGTTAATGTTACCAAATGAGAAATTACTGTAAAGTGTTAGCAGATTTCTTACTGTTTCATGTGAAAAACCGATCAAATCAAGCAAATCCCCAGATTGTATTGGACCTTGCAGTCTTTCTGTGTCATTGTTTACCACCTTTAACCCACATTTTTCTCTGCTTGTTCTCAGCTACTATGATTTGGATGACCTCAGTCATGAAACCATTAACAAATACCTTTCAAACCTGGTGGAGAGAAGTCTGAGAGACCTGGAATGTTCCTTCTGCATGGAAATACAGGAGGTATCATTATTTTAGCTCTTAACATTTGTACATGCTGACATCTTATTCACTTTCCTCCTGCTGTATTATACTTACTCTACCTACTTGAATTGTATTTCTAGTCTAATTGTCGTATTTAGGCGGTGTTTTGAAGAAGCTCAACTCAACTTTTATTTATGTAGTGCTTTTTATCATTTTCATTGTTACAAAGCAGCTGTACATGAGAACATGTTAACTATAAGCAATACATTAAATGTATAAAATAGAAAAGGTTTTAAGAGCAAAGTGAATAGATACACTCATTCACACAAGACACACAAAATATACAGTGCACACACACTGACATGACGCAGGCGGCCTCATTTAGGCAAGAAGCTAAATGCACAACAATGCAATACATACTGTAATTCTCGCACTTCATTTGATAGTTTTCAAGACTTTTATTTTAAAATGAAAAAGTAGCAATAATAAAGAATGACTGAGTTTGCCCAGTCTTTTGGTTGTGTAAATGAACTCGAGTTCTGCTATGAGATATCTGTGTATTTTGACCTCAGATGTGTTTATAAGTAATTGTCTTGTTTCGTTCAGGACGAGTGCACCATTGAGTCACTGACGTACGGCCGCATTTCATCCTACTATTACCTGAAACACCAGACCATGCGCACGTTTAAAGAGAGACTGAAGCCAGATCTGCCCATCCAAGAGCTGCTGGGCATCCTGTCGGTGAGCAAACATTCACTTGAAAGCATCCACTTTCACCCCTCATCCTCTGCTCATTGACATGTTCAGCAACAGTGCACTTTAAACCCCAATGCATCATCGGCCGACATCCTGACACAGTTAATGATTATTCCATGAGTCCCGTTCAGCTTGATACAGCTGAGCACTCTTTCCCAAAACACACACACACACATAGTGCAGGGCTAACGGCTGGTGTGAAAATTAGCAGCTCTTTACTTTCGGCTCATTAAAGGGCCGCCCCGCTCTCACTGATCACTGCCATAATTGAGACATAAAGGCTTTTCACACTTCACTGACATCCCCTCCACATGACATCTGTCTCACACCAGAGCACCCTGTTAAATGCAGGAAAAACCGGGACAGAATATTGATCTAGCATCTTTTTATATGGGTTGTTGACAAATGGTGTGACAGCAAAAATTTAGAAAAAACTAACAATGAAGATAATTTTCTGTAATGCTGTTTTACATCATAAAGATTTAATATAGAATAGAAGAATTGAATTGAATGAGCTTTATTGGCCAAGTATGTTTCCACATACGAGGAATTTGTTATAGTGACAGAAGCTCCACAGTGCAACAGAAAGACAGCAACAGGACAGAACACAGATGATAAAAAAAAAAAAATAATATACAATAATATAGAATATCATACTTAATGTCTAATAAAATAGGTGTCCCATTATGGAAACAAATAAAATTTAATCAAAAATTTTAGATATGATATAATTAGATTTGTTAGATGAACTGTTATCTTACATTCAATTTGCATAGTTTTAAGTACCCCTTACCCCCATATATTCCCATGTCAGTGTTTATCCGTTTCAACAAGTAGTCTGTTGAATTTCTATTTATTTAATTTTCCCAAATGTTTCAAAATATTAAAAATGTCTTGGTAATATATAACAAAAATGTGTGTATATTTGCCTCTAAAATATTGTAAGGTCCCTTTTTTTTCAGAAAAAAAATTGCATGTAAACATTGCTAAAATTAAAATGAGGTCCCGGGCAAATCACATTTACCGATTTTAATGAGGTCCCTATAATAATTCACTTGCTTAATAAGTCAAAATATGGAAGGTTTGAAGGATTGCATTTCGACTAAAGGTGTATACGTGTCTGTCTGTGTGTGTGTGAAATAAGAAAGGAGTGCATGTTAATGTGGTAATCATGCTCAGGCCAGCAGGGATACATGACTGATCCTCTCATTTATGTGTTTCCTGCTCGATTACCCTCCTCTGACACTCTCATTACACCTGCGTCTAATTCGCACCCTGACTGCTTAACAAAAGCATGACATGATGCGGGCGGGACCTCCCGGTGTCAACCTAACCAGTCAGTCAATAGCAACAAATGACCCCTCCCCGTGACTCCCCCTTCAGCGGTCCCTTATTCCCCCTTATTGTTCTCTAATTACCGTGGTACGGCTCATAAAGAGACACCAAGTTAAGTCTGCGCTTCATAGCTACAATAGCACCGTTTTGGGTTAGAGACAGAACTTTTTTGAGTTAATTCATTATTTTGTTTTTCTGCTCCAGCAGGTCCACTGAATTCTGTCTGTAGCACTCAGTTTTCAATCGGTACGTCACCCAGCGACGGCATAAGGTGACAAACTTTTAGTTAACATAAGTAAATGCATTAGCTAACAATGAACAGTTCAGTTTTTCAGCATTTATTAATCCTTGTCAATGTTAGTTTATGTCAATACAGTTATTCATGTTAACAACGTTTGATTTTAATATTGTATTAGTAAATGCTGAAAGTAACATGAATTAATATTAATAAATGCTGTAGAAGTATTGTTCATTGTTAGTTTATTTTAGCTAATGCATTAACTTATTGTTAACAAATAGCACAGTATTGTTAAGCGTTACCAAAAGCATTTACTGTTAAAGTAACATGAGAAGAGTGAAACGGGGGAGTGAAAATAGTGTCAGACAATGTGAAAATTCAGACATGTAGAGTCAAAGATACATCAATGAAAAGGTTATAATGACACTTTTTCATAATGTATGAATTATTCACAACAAGACCAGAATTGTGTGTTAAATAAGGTAATGTTGTCACCTTTCATTTGATCTTGATTGCATTGACACAACTTTTTATTACCCCGCCTAAGAAAAGAAAGTCAAATGAGAGTCTTCTAGTGAAGATATAGTGAAAGTTACCTATTTGTCAGGTATGGTGACCCATACCCGAAATGTGACCTCTGCATTTAACCCATCCAGAGAGTAGTGAACACACGCACAGCAAGTGGTAAACACACGTACACCCAGAGCAGTGGGCAGCTATTACTGCAGCGCCCGGGGAGCAAGTAGGGGTAAGGTGCCTTGCTCAAGGGCACCTCAGTCGTTACCCGCCGGCCCTGAGAATCGAACTGGCAACCTTGTGGTCACGAGTCCGACTCTCTAACCATTAGACCACGACTGCCTTATTAGTCTTATCGTAACACGTTGTTAGATTTAAAGGACAAGTGATGTATACGCAAGGTGAAATGGCAACCAATATCTTGGTCATCACCAGTGCCAGAAAGTGAGTGAATTACAATTCAAAACGTGAGGATTTCCATCTTTTATCCACGAAATGGCCTCCAAACGTTATCACATTTCATATATTAAAGACCCCCTGTGGTGAAGATCAAGTTTTTTATGTTGTTTATACGTTTATGTAGTGTTATTTATGTGCTTTAAGACAAACTATGTGCCAATTTATTAGTTTTAAACAATTGCTGAGTATTTTCTTCATAGAACTGTGGTTTACCAAAGTGCGGTTTGAAACTGCTCCGGGTTAATGACGTCATAAACCTGTAACCAATCACATCATCTCATTTGACCCCTCTGGATCAGCAGTTTAAGACATAAATATGCAAAAGTGGCGCATAGATTCAGGTTAAAATTATCACTGCACTGCTGTGTCAGCTCTCAGTTTCACTTTCAGTTTTAGCAGTGCGATTGAGTGGAGGTGGGGTTAATTTACATATTCGTGTATCTGCGTATACTTATTGAAGATGGGGGGTAGCGTTACATTAAAGCTATTTTAAGACAGGAAAAATAATTAGATAAAAGGAAAAAACGTTAAATATGTTGATGGTCAAAGATTTGTTTTTCGACCACAGGGGGACTAGTAGATTGGGGTTTTCTGCATTTTTGGTTTGAATATGTGTCCAACTAGACTCTCCCCTAGTGATTCGGCCATTTCCACCACTGGTTATCACACATAAAAGCGAATGACTACTGTGAGGTATGGTGTACGATGTTCAGTATTCACTTTCCGTGTGTGTTCACAGGATGCGGAGGAGTACGCCGAACTCCCTGTTCGTCACAACGAGGACCAACTGAACAGCGAGTTGGCCCGGCAGCTCCCTTTGCAGGTCAACCCTCACTCATACGACAGCGCCCACACCAAAACCCACCTGCTCCTGCAGGCCCACTTCAGTCGAGCACAGCTGCCATGTAGCGACTACGGATCGGACACCAAAACCGTGCTGGACAACGTTATCCGCATCTGCCAGGTGTGTGTTTTTGTTTGTCTGTGTGTGTGGCTGTAGTTTCAAATCATTTGACAAGTATTTCAATATCTTATATTGACTTTCAAAACAGTGGCATGCCAAAGAATACATTTAAGATTTATTTTTAACTCTGTTGGGAGAGACATTCTTCACCTCAAAGATGGTCAATCGGAAATCATTATTCACTTACAATTCTGTTTTTTTATATAAAACAATCTCATGTGTAAAAAATAAATATATGGGTAGTTGACAAATACATCGTACATGTGTCTTATGGTGTGACATCAAAATGTAGAAAGCAAACTGTTAATATAACATTGTTTTATATTAATAATATTTATCATATAAAATAGAATAGGAGAGATTAGATTTATCTTCATTGTTAGTTTTTTCTCATTTTTTGTAGGATAAATTTGCGTATTACTCTGTCAACTACCCATCTGCTTATATTTCTAGGGCTCCACAAGAAGTTAAAATGCCATTCAAAGTTCCCATTGTGGGTATTTTTGTGATACTGTACACTTTTTAAGACAAACCTGGCATAAGCTCTGAACTCAAGTGAGATATGTGTCGTCAATGTGATTTCAACACTAATTACCCCAAATCTTGATGTTCTCAGTAAAGTACTACACAGAGATGCCCCAGCCCGAGAACCATTGAGAGATGAATCATAGACATCCAGTCACTGTTTAATAATAATAGGCCAGTATGAGCAGGTTGATTAATCAGTATTCAGTATCTGCACTGGCCGATAATTCTGCCCTCTCGACCAATTAACAAAACTGTAATATTAAAATGACACTATTTTCAGCCTTTTTGGGTTTTTTCTTGGTTTTACATTTTATTCTAAGTTTTGTATGTATACACATATATACACTTAGTTCCGATAAAGGCCATGTTACTCTCTAGTTAAAAACAATTATATGAAAAACTGTTGATTGGGAATGAATAGCAAAAGAAGATTCACTTTGATGGAGGCTTTGCTATGCTGTGCTGATTCACTATTCAGAGCAGAATGGTAGATATGATTCATGGATAGACTGACGTGTGGCCAAAGAAACCCTGTGCCGTTTGAGCTGGCCATGCAACATGATGTTGATAATTCATGCCTGATGGCACACCTTTGAATCTGTTTGCAGTTGGCTATGCCTTAGACGGCACTCTTGATTTTGTTTGGCTGGGAATGGGACAGATTGTCCACGCCGGCGGTCCAGCTCTGGCTTATGTGCCAATGGCCTATGTGTGCAGATCTGTAAGCCATTGTCCGCTGGTGCTGGTTATTCTCGCCAGTCGCCAGTAGAAGAGTGTGTGTGCGCCTGCAAGTGATTGGCCATGCTTGTACATGTGGTTACTTTTTTGGATTCCCGCTGTGGCAGTCTTGCTGGCAGACGCATATATTTATAACAGTCAGTCTCTTAAACAGCTGAGCTCATCCTGTGATGTCAGAGATTGAACCCTTCCCATGATGCTGGTTACGTTTTAGTATTTATGTGCTTTCACTTGAATCAGAACATTTCATGAATTAGAGATTGTCGCGCTGTGTTAATGCATGACAGTGAATTATGACTAGCACATTTTTTTCTGCGTTCTTAAGAATTGATTTAGGCATTTTTGTGTCACGTTGTTATTAATAGCAGTTTGTTATTCCTTCAAAGCTATGATGTTTTACTATTTAAATGAACAATGTTCAGACACACCAGACAACTTTTATCATGTTTAGGCTATAATGCTTTATTGCTTAGTCAAAGCCCAAAGTCTGATTTATAAAATATTGTACACAACTCATACACTATGTATTTATTGTGTTTATTTATACACTAAATGATGTTTACTTGAAATTGTAAAAATGCAGAAAGCTTTCTGTGATGGTTAGGTTAAGGGGTAGGGATAGAGTCTGTGAAAACCCAGCTTACGTCAGTTTTATTTATCTGCTATTTTTCTACATAAAATCATCCCACATAACATAAAGAACAATTGGTGTAAATATGATCTTATATTGACTAAGGCCATATCTAATATACATACTGAAATGAATGGTTAAAATCAAACATTGATGCTCGTTGTCGTTCGGACACTTCAGCCTGGTTTTCACGGACTGGGTCACATATACAGTTTGTACAGTATAAAGATCATGATGTCTTTGGAAAGTGTCCATAATGATAAAAAACATGAAAATCCAACATGTTCGTGTGTGTTTCAGAAGGGCTTGTCAGTCATGTGTTGCTGTCCTCGATTTACTCAAGCAGCTACTGTGAAATGTTAATCACAACTTTAATTTGTACTGCATTAGCATTTTGATGAAGCCGCTGGGCTTTCCGGTGCACTTCAGGTGCTTTTTCCTCATAGTTACAGAGGAAATGACTTTCTCATTAATGACGTTTGTTAGCGCAGCTGAGCTCAGCAAACCTTAAGCTTAACACGAGGAAGGCAGAAGGACAGCTCACCATATAAATAGAGTTTTGAGTTTAAAGGAGTAGTTCACTTTAAAATAAGCCCCCATTGACTTTCCATATTAGAAATAAAAATTACTGTGGAAAGTCAATGGGGGCTTATTTTAAAGTGAACTACTCCTTTAACACAAAATGCCAGTATTCTTTACATGTTATAATGCATTTGCTAAATGATGAATGATAAGTGTATTGTTTAGTTACATTTTTTTCTACAGACCCTCTCTGCTTTCAAGATGCATTGACTGAAGACTAAATGCAAATATTGTCTTGTATTTAATAAGTGTTGTGAATGCAGTCATGTTGTTTTTTCTGCAGGCTATGTTGGATGTAGTTGCTAATGAAGGCTGGCTGGCATCTGTACTGAGCATCTGCAACCTCGTACAGATGATCGTTCAGGCCAGATGGCTGCAAGATTCCTCTTTGCTCACACTTCCCCACATCGAGAAACAGGATCTCTATGTCTTCAGGTAGCAAAAGCTTTAAAGACGTTACCTGCTTCTGCACACCTTACATTCATCAGGAAAAATAAGCCGCTCTCACATTTAAATCTGCCTTTACACTATTATTCCCTCACAGTGATGTTCTGCTAACCTTATGTAGATTAAAGCTTGGACAAAAGAGATGGATAGAATAACATACATCACTATAATTATTATACAATATAATGATATTACAGGTAGGCCTATACACACAGTTGCCGTATTATTATCAAATGAGAGATTACATAAAATGTACTTTCAAATATATGTCCCATGTACAAGGTCCAAAAAGGTGACTGTGAATATTGAAACTTATTCTGTGACCAGTTGCAGGATCTATGATATACACCTTCCCTAACACATGTGTATTTCAAACCTGCAGTCTTGATGTTAAATTGAAGAAAAATGAATAGATAGACCACATTGCAAGATGTAAACACTGCTCCAGCGGCACTTCCGGTTTGTTTTTTTATTGATTTATTTTAAATCTTACATATCTAATTAAATCTTAAAGATATTCGTGTGACACACTGAAGGGGCTTATTTCACGATAACAGCCGGCTACTTGTACATTATCCCGCTTATTACACGGCTACTTGCCACATAAGAAAAAAACTGGACATGAAATGTGAATTTGAAATATTTTATAAGCTCATTTTTACCGAAGGCAGACCTTCTGCGATGAAAAGTCGTTTACTTTTGGTTTTAAGGTAAGAAACGGCTTTCAAATGTCACGAACAGGCGACTTGGTTTCATCATTTGTAAATATAATATCATATGTTATTAAAAGACATATTTATATTTAATTTGTCAAAAAAACTGTCAAAATGATTTGCTGCATCCTGTTTACTGTGTGTTGTCAGTTTTAAGAGGTTGTTGGAATAATGAACCTGCAAATGTTGCGACTGGCCAATCAGAATCAAGCATTCCAACGAGCCGTGTAATAAAGCGTTACAAAGTCCACCAACAGCATCCTGGAGTTTTGTGTTGCACGCCTGATTTTGGATTATCCCATAGGCTGGATGGGTCTCTGAAAATACGTGAGAATGAAAATGATCGTATGTTCTGGTCATTATAGTTGCATCACACACATAAGGAGAATCTTCTTCTCTGAAACACTACGAGATGATTATTTCACACGGTGGAGTTCTTAAAAGTTCTCTTATTCACCAGTTCTGTTTTTGGATATGCATACACTCTTGTGTTTTCTGATAGCATGAGTCTGGTCCTCTACTCACATGTTGTCAGAGAGAGGCGCGAGTGTTCACTTCCTGTCAGCGGCGTTAAAGCAATGATTGTGCAGTGTAACATGGTTTAGCATCTAATCCCGCTATTATCTCTTATCTAACTCTACAAACACCATCAGCATCACTTATCAGCAGGGACACCCACCCACCTCTCAGACCGCTTCTCACACATGCGCACGCTAATAACATTGCCGTTGGATTTTCTTCAGGCCATAACCCACAGCGAGTGTAATTTGGTTGAAACACAATAAAAATGGTAAGAGAGGGATCATGCCAGCGGGATCCTTCATGCTGTGACAGCAGGAAAAGGGTTCAGAGCTCAGTCAACCTTTACGGGATTGAAAGTCTTGTGACTGTCTTTCCCTTACCTTTGCTAATAGGAGGTGGAGCTCCAAAGGTACAAGAGGCGGACATGGATATGGAGGCCCAGTCGAGACGCTTCCTGAGCTAATGGCCGCCTGCGATGGAAAAGAGGACAACTTCACAATGATGGTGAGGGAGGTGCTTCAGCCCAATCAGATCGCTCAGGTACGTCATCCAGCACTTACACTTATAGCTTTAAACAAATGCACAATTTTAGCTTTTGTTTTAAATGCAAGAGTGGACATCGCAGTCATGTGGATATGAGATACACCCAACATAAACATTCAAATAAAATTCAACCCCCCCACCAACACACATTCACAAGTGTGATTTGCAGAAGGCGGCTGACAGTCACGGTGGTCTCAGGTACCACCGAGATCCCCAATTACCTCCCAAATGAGAGGGTTTAGAGCTCCAATCTAAGTGCTAATTGCAGCGGTAATGCGCGCGTCCGAGCCCGGCGATGAGCCCAGCGGCCGTTCGCCATCAGTATTCCAGCTCGCCCCCCTTCCTCTCGGTTCTGCTAATTAAATAAGCACATGCGCCGCCGTGTCCTCGCCTCATTCACTAAGGAAGTGTAATCCTTGCATAAATAGCTGTGGCAGGGTGATCTGCACTGATTTTTTTTCTTCTCCCTTGTCTTTAATACTGAAAAAACCACAGCGAGCAAACAACCTCCGGGCTCTTTTCTTAATGCTTTGTTATATTCCTACGCTTTCATCTTTTAAAGTTGTTTAATTTAGGCGACTCTACAATTACAGTCTTTATACTATTTGCACAACTTAAAAAACGGAAAAAGTCTTAATGCTAAATTTGTCACATATATTCAAGCCAAAACATGCTTTCTTCGAATAAAGCACGTCCTCCGAGTTTTGCTAATGCCGATGTTGGTTCATTTGCAGGCGTGGGGTTATCTGAGTCACCTGCCTGTCGTGGAGGTCGCTATGAGCGTCAAGGGCTGGTGGGAGGGGTGCAAGGAGCAAACTGAGCGATCTCTTCCAGCTAACGTCACCAACATCAGGGATGAGGCCAGTTGGCTACAGCTCCATGCAAATCAGGAGTATGTCCTACAGGTGTCAATGCGCCGCCTAAACATGGGCCAGCAAAGAGTGAGTCACCCAACATATTTTCTTCATTTTCTTTCAAACCATGCACATTCGATTTTCGATTTTTCGCTGTTTTAGAGAAAGCAGGACAGCAAGGCTCAGGCACCGCGCTTTCCAAAACCTAAAGATGAAGGCTGGTTTGTCATTCTCGGGGAAGTGGAGAAAAAAGAAGTGCTGGCCTTCAAACGTGTGGGATATGTACGCAGCCGCAGCACCGTGTCTGTGGCCTTCTATACACCAGAGAAGATGGGAAAGTAAGAGCTATCCACTGGTGCTTATATACTGAGATGTGTTGTATCCACACCGTGTCATGTCTACAAATATTTATTGTTTAGGTGTATCTACACATTGTACCTGATGAGTGACAGTTACCTGGGCCTAGACCAGCAGTATGACATCCACCTGAACGTCATTCCAGCCAGCGTTTCTGCACAGGTCAATACTGAGATATCAGAGGGTGTGGGTGAAATGGCCCTGCAGTGACCACATGCTGATGGATTAATACGGAACCTTGTTTTGGACAGATGATTGAAGATTTTTTTTTTGTGCAAATTTCTTGAATTTTCTTTTGGGAATTGCTAAAGGAAAGTACAAATTTTGTTTTAGGCCTAGGGTGTTTTTTGTATTTCTTTCTCAGTTACAACATTGGCATGATTGCCCATCTGGCCCAAATAATCTATTGATCTGTTAATGTCATAACTAAGGCTTGAAAATCCAAGATCAGATGGTTGTGTAAACGAGTTGTGCTGGATGTGTGTGTGCGTGCGTGCTTGTGTGTGAGAGACATGAAGTGGATTTGAGCTGGAGCTGCGCAGTGCTGCAGATGTGAGAAGACTTCTGTTCTTATTCTACATTTTTACATCACCCCTGATGCCTAATGAGACAGTTTACCAAAGATTTCTTCTTATTTCTTCAGTAATGTTCTGTACTATTAATAACTGTCAAAATAAAATAAAATAAAATAAATGCAGTAAAATCATTTCTTTTCTGCCCTCATTTACAGAGCAACAGGATTTGTGTTTGCAAGCTGAAAATGTTTAAAGTGATAGTTCACCCAAAAATACAATTCTGTCATCATTTACTCAAGTTGTTCCAAATCTGAACACAGCGCAAGATATTTGGAAGAATGTTATAACCAAACAGTTAGTGGACCCCATTGACAACCATTGTAGAAAAATATAGTTTTTTCTTCTTTTTTTTCTGTTTTTACAGAAGCAAGACCAACATCTGGAGTGATGTTAAAAAAATGCCACAGATGAATAGTTATTAAGTAATCAATTAATTTGTAGAGGGAGGTAAAAATGTCAATTTTCACCTGAAATTTGGAGCCATATTAGAGGGGGTAAAAATGAGATGAGAAATATGCCAGCATCGTCATTTTATTTTTACACAGAGATTAGTATATATATTAGTAAATCTGTTAATTTTAGCATTCCTTGATGCATTTTATACCAATGGTGAAAGCTCAAAAATGAAGAAAGTGCACTTCTTGTGTTCTTTTTACAAAATGTGCATGCCTGTAACTCCAGAACTGTTAGAGATACCTTGATGTCCTTTTATGTTCTTGTAACTGACCCACTTGTCTTTTGGGAACTACATTTTTAAAGCCCTATAAGCTTCAGTCCTAGAGAAATGAGGATCTAAATTTGGCTTCATGAGAAAACTGTTAAAATGGACACATTTTCAGTCATCATAAATTAAATGTGGGTGATTTTTTTTAAATCTCAACTCAACGTTATTTATATAGAGCTTTTTACAATTTTCGTTGTTACAAAGCAGCTGTACATGAGACATATTGACTATAAGCAAAACAATAACAACAATAAACCTGTAAAAACAAGAAAAAGGTGAAAACACAGAAGACAGACATACCCACATACAAAACACTCCACACACACAATATGCACACGTACTAACAGACATAGACATAGACACACACACTGACGCACAGACACATGGACGTGCACACACACACACAGACAAGCACGCACACACACACACACGCACAGTGAAAGCACACATTTAAGATAAAGGAGAGAGAAACACAGGTCAAATATAACAGACTATAAATTCCTATATGCAATATTAATTAAGTAAAACTTTAAAATTCTAATTCTAAAGCAGCCCCCCGGCCAGGCAAATAGTGCAACGGTGGCGGGGAACCCAAAACTCCAATCGAGAAAACAAAACCTCAGGAGAACCCAGGCCCAACCAGGGGATTCCAGTTCCCCTCTGGCAAAAGCTGCTGCCTCAGCACAAGCTCGACCGTGCTTGCACAACAAGGCTAAATAAAAATAAATAAACTTACTAATAAGGTAAATTATAGATTTAAGATTATCATTAATAATCTAATAGCATTTGAAATTTTGTAGTGAAGATGTGTCAGGTCACTGCGTCCTTCTTTATCCAGCTCTATCATCTCAGCTCTTGTCAGGTCGCAGCTTCCCATTCTCCGCTCTACCATCAGGTCTGGGCATGAACTGCATCCTGCTCGCTGTGGTAACCTTGGAACAATGAGACAAGACTGGCTGAGAGTAGAGTACTGTTCTGTACTCTTTGATGCAACAAGTACATCAGTTGTGTTTTTGGTTCCAGTTGATCTAACTAATGCAGCCTAAACCCTCAGAGGATTTATATTATGGAAGTGTAGTGTATGCAAGATTAAAAAGTTGCGTCTTTAGTCTAGATTTAAACTGATAGAGTGTTTCTGCCTCCCTGACAGTGCAGGGAAGACTATTCCAAAGTTTAGGCGCTATATAGGAAAAGGATCTACCACCTGCACTTGATTTTGAAATTCTAGGTATTACCAACTGACAGGATGCCTGAGAGCGTAATGCACGTGAAGGACTGTAATACAAGAGGAGTTCACTCAAGTACTGAGGAGCTAAACCATGTAGGGCTTTATAGGTAATAAGCAAGATTTTAAAGTTAACGCGATGCTTTATAGGTAACCAGTGCAAGGTTGACAGAACCGGGCTAATATGCTCATACTTTTTTGTACGTGTAAGAACTCAAGCTGCCACGTTTTGGACCAGTTGGAGTTTTTGTAATAAGCCTGCAGGGCAACCACCTAACAGTGCATTACAATAATCTAGTCTTGATGTCATGAATGCATGAATTAACTTCTCTGCATCTGATAGTGACAGCATATGACGTAGTTTAGATATATTCTTAAAATGGAAAAAACACAATTTTACAGGTGTTGGCGACGTGGCTCTCAAATGACAGATTACTATCGAATAGAAGATTCTATTCTATTCTATTATTAATTCAAGATTCTTAGCTGACAACAAGGGTTTTATGGAACATCCGTCAATAGTTAAGCAGTATTCTTGGTTGTTACGTATGGCGGTTTTTGGCTGTTTTGTCCGAGTTCAGTAATAAAAAGTTGTTACTCATCCAGTTTTTTATATCGACTATGCATTCCATTATTCGATGGAACTGCTGTGTTTCATGAGGCTTCGAGAAAATAGAAAGTTGAGTTTCATCAGCATAACAGTGAAAGCTAACTCCGTGTCACTTTATTATATCTCCTAGAGGTAGCATGTATAATGCGAAGAGCAGAGGCCCTAAGACTGAGCCCTGTGGTACACCGTACTGGACTTGCGATTTGTGTGTTTATTGCTACAAATTGAAAACGGTCGGATAAATAAGATTTAAACCATTTCAAAGCTTTCCCTTAATGCCGACATAATTTTCGAGTCTATGTAGGAGTGTGCTGTGGTCAATGGTGTCGAATGCAGCACTAATAACAAGATACAACCTTGGTCAGACGCCAATAGCAGATCATTTGTAACTCTGATCAAAGCAGTCTCTGTACTGTGACATGCTCTAAATCCAGATTGGAATTCTTCATTGATGTCATTCCTTTGGAGGAAGGAGCATAATTGAGTTGAAACTACTTTTTCCAGAACTTTAGATATGAAAGGTAAATTCGATATAGGCCTGTAGTTCCCTAGTTCTCTAGGGTCGAGTTGGGGTTTTTTGACAAGGGGCCTTATAACAGCCACCTTATATGCTTTAGGCACATGTCCTAATGTCAGAGATGAGTTAATAATACTAAGAAGAGGGTCTATAATTTCTGGGAGCATCTCTTTCAGTAGATTTGTAGGTATAGGGTCTAGCATGCATGTTGTTGATTTAGATGATCTAATGATTTTAGTCAGTTCATCGTGATCTACGGTAGAAAATAATTGCAATTTCTCCTTAGGGGCGCTGTAGTTAGTTTGTTCAGCGGGTTTCACTTCTGGTTGCATTGTTATAATTTTTTCTTTAATATCTTGGATTTTAGTAGTTCATAAATTCATCACTGTTATGCTGATATCCAGAATCTGAAGTCGCTGATGATTTATTTTTTGTTAATTTAGCCACTGTGTTACATAAAAACCTAGGGTTGTGCTGGTTTTCTTCTATTAGTGATGAAAAGTAGGCGGATCTAGACCTTTCCTGTATTTTTGAGTACTATCCTTCCATGCTGTACAAAATACCTCTAATTTAGTTTTCTTAAAGATGCACTCCATTTTTCGGGCCGCTTTCTTTAGAGCCTGAGTGTGTTCATTATACCACGGTGTTGGGCTGCCATTTTTAATCTAGCGTCTCCGAGAAGGTGGAGTTAAAATTTTCAATGGGAATGTCAAGATCTTCAACGTTATTTCTCATTCTAGAGATTTGAGACAATTCAGGCAGATTATCGAGAAATGCATCTTTGGTAGTTGAAGTTATTGTACCATATTTGTAACAATGAGTTTTATTTGCAGCCGTAGGCCAGTGAAGCAAACATAATACCAAATAATGATCTGAAATGTCTTCACTCTGCTGAAGGATTTTAACGTCGTCCACATTTATACCGTAAGACAGTATTAAATCTAAAGTATGATTACGAAGGTGAGTGGGTCCTGACACATGTTGACTAACGCCCATGGAGTTAAGAGTGTCTTTGAAAGCCATTCCTAAGGCATCTGTATCGTTATCTACGTGGATGTTAAAGTCACCAACGACAAGGACTCTATCTGCACTTAATTTCTTTTAAAGAAGAATGTCTTAAGAACAAATAATTTTGAAACTAGAAATGCATCTTTTTTATTTCTATTAAAACAACTGCACTAAACATAACCATTTCAGTGTCCTTTTGGCACTGAGTTACTGTCAAAAATGATCGGGTTAAGGCACATTAACTTGCTCTGAATAGTTTATTTATAAATAAATAGCTTATCAAGCATATCAGATGTAAATTTTCACCACATTTGACATGTATGCAAACTTTCATCAGTTTTCGAGCATCTTCAAAATGTAATTAATTTTGAAGATTATAACAAACGGAGCAATTCCTCATATCATCTGTGCTCGGGCCAAAATTAACAACATCCCTTTATCAAAATTTCCCTATAACTCAAAGAAATATAGAATCTTATAAATAAACTATTCAGAGCAAGTTAACCTTAACCCGATCATTTTTGACAGTAACTCGGTGCCGAAAGGACACTGAAATGGTAATGTTTAGTGCAGTTGTTTTTATAGAAAGAAAAAAAATACATTTCTAGTTTCAACATTATTTGTTCTTAAGACATTCTTCTTTAAAAGAAATTAAGTGACAGATTTTTTTTAAAGTTTTCTCATGAAGCCACATTTAGATCCTCATTTCTCTAGGACTGAAGCTTATAGGGCTTTAAAAATGTAGTTCCCAAAAGACAAGTAGGTCAATTACAAGAACATAAAAGGACATCAAGGTATCTCTAACAGTTCTGGAGTTACAGGCATGCACATTTTGTAAAAAGAACACAAAAAGTGCCTTTTCTTCATTTTTGAGCTTTCACCATTGGTATAAAATGCATCAAGGAATGCTAAAATTAACAGATTTACTAATATTTATACTGATCTCTGTGTAAAAATAAAATGATGATGCTGGCATATTTCTCATCTCATTCTAATATGGCTCCAAATTTCAGGTGAAAATTGACATTTTTACCTCCCTCTACAAATTAATTGATTACTTAATAACAATTCATCTGTGGCATTTCATAATTTTTTTAACATCACTCCAGATGTTGGTCTTGCCTCTGTAAAAATAGAAAAAAATCAAAAATTTGAGCCGTGGAAATATTCAAAATTTGGTTGATTTGACACGGAATGACCCTTCTGTTAAACAAAAAAGAAGACATTTTGAAGAATGTACCACAGCAAACAATTCTGGGGCACTTTTGACTAACATTGTAGCCTAATTGTTCCTACTATGGTAGTCAATGGGGTGCAAGAACTGTTTGGTTACAAGCATTCCTCCAAATATCTTTTTCTGTGTTCAACCAATCAAAGAAATGTATACAGGTTTGGAACAACTAGAGTGTGAGTTATTCATGACAGAATGTTCATTTTTGGGTGAACTATCCCTTAAAATGTTTAAATTATGTTTTTACAGATGTCTTATATTCAGCACATACCTATTATTTACCTTTAGGTTTCATGAAATTGCATGGTAAATGCAAATTTATAATTTTTGAATATATTTTCAAGATTTACATTTTTTGTTCTTTAAAATGATTATTATTATTTTGCTGAGCACCTACTGGCAAAGTCTTTGTCGAGGTGTTTTGTAATGTAGTCATTTTATAACTAAAAAATGGTTTTGTTTCTGACTAACACCGTAATTAAAAATCACAACCGTTTGAATAATCTTTTAATTTATTTCCCCTGGTTGTAATGGAGACTCAGGTTTTATGTCTCTCCCGAGGACTTCGTGTATGGCAAACTATTTTCGATTGTTCTCTTTTCCACTGACGCGGTTTAATCAGCAGCAAATTCAAGCTTTAGGAAAAGGTTAAAGCAGCATCAAGCGTTGCGTGTGCAGGGCCCATCCACTGTGATTTTCTCTTGCCGCGAGTGATTTCCTATTACACACACAGACTGCAGCCCTTCAGGGGCACAAAAGAAACATCTCTTGATATTTCGTACATATTTTGACGTTTTTTACTTTTATGACAAAATTATCATTATTGTTCAAAATATTAATAATATAATTTTCGTGTAATAACACATGCAAACATCAACGCATTTTATATTACAGAAAAGTGAAGCGCTTGCATTTGAAATAAATGAATTGATCCAGAATATAGATAGAAATGTTATTATTATATTAGAATTATTATTATTACCTGTATAACTAGAATAGTATTGCGTTAATGGTCTGCATTTAACAGCTTCTGGTTTCACATGGTCAATGGCATCCAATGGGAAAATCCTGTCTGGTGCATGAGTGTCCAATGAGCTGAGGATCAGGGGGCGGGTCTACGTGCAGCCTACAGACAGAAAGAGAGTTTCACAAACTCCCATCCAAACAAGATCCTTCTGGATACTAAGATGCGTGTTTGCTGTGGAATTCAGCATGAATTAGTCTGGATATTTCTGATCGTTATGGACCAACGAACAGAATGAAATTCATCCGATGAGGTAAGGTGAAACGACATGCACGTTTGAGCAATATTAAAATATCTGGTTTTATAAAAGCAATAGGTCAGAAATTTCGGGCATTTGTTTATGGGATCTTTCATCCAGAAATATGGAGGAAAGCCTGGAAATCTGTAAACATGAAGCCATAAGAACTTCTTTGCAAACATCTATTTGATATTTATAAAGGTTTTGGTATCGTGGTTAATTTAGAAAAGAACTTGAAGGTGTTTTTTGTTTTCCAGGGTTTCGTGGGCAGTTGATGGACGGGTGAATCTTTTCTTATAAAGACCCAAGAGGATTTCATGTTGCATACCTTAAGGCTCATATCGGATGAAACTAATGAAAAGCATGTATTTGTGTGAAATGTTTGCTGGGTAGGGAATTTTGGGATCAGTGTTCAGATGCTGGTAAAGGAGATTTCACGCCTGCGGTTTGATTCTTGAAGTGAAGGTGTCCAGTGGTGATAGAGATGAAGGAGAAGTCGAAGAACGCGGCGCGCACGCGTCGGGAAAAAGAGAACAGCGAGTTTTATGAGCTCGCCAAACTGCTGCCTTTACCCTCAGCCATCACCTCACAGCTGGACAAGGCCTCCATCATCAGACTTGCCACCAGCTACCTGAAGATGAGGATAGTCTTCCCTGAAGGTCAGTTCACACATATCTTCAGTCCATTCTCACTGCCCGACATTTTCTGCTTTATTTTCAAGTCAATAATAACAAGAATGATAAAAACAAGTAATAATTATAATAATAGTAATAATTATAATTATATAGTGGCGTTGTTTAGAGGAAAATAAAATATTGGGCCTATCTCGTGTAACTAGCCTATTTTATTATTACATTACATCTTCATTCTTAAATATAAAAAATAAGACCTCAGAAAAGAGCATCGTTTCATATCTGATCTTATCAAAATGATTTGTAGCAAATAATTAAAAGGCTGTAAGCTGTTTTATAGAATTGTATGTCGATGTCACGTTTGTTGCGCGCTGTAGCATTGCCGCTGCAGTTTGTTTAAATAAAAGATCACGAGTATTTATAAATTATAATTTATTTAAAATAAAAATAATAAATATTTAAATACGTTTTAAAATGCACACGTATAATATTGTACGTTTTTTTTTTGTAAGTGTAGTTTAAGACTGTAAATCATGTTGTTTTTAACATTAGCGTTCCCACCTTCTGTGGTGCGTGACTGAAGACAAACTGCGTCAATTCAGTCAGCGTCTGATCTTCTGTCTGGTCCGCACATGATCAACAAGTGTCTTTTTTATAACTGTTTAAATTGTATTATTATTATTATTAGTAGTAGTAGTATTAGTATTATGTTGTTTTTATATGATTTGTTATTATTATTTTTATTATCACTACTACTACTACTACTACAACAATAGACCAAAAAATATTGTGTTGTATATCAGAACTCAAGATATAAAATAGCCTACAGGAAATCCAGAAATGACTCAACTGTGCGCTGTTCATGAAGACCAAAAGAAAATTGTTTATTTCTTTAACTGTTTTGCGTTAATTTTCCATGCTCCCGTTTTTAACTCTTAAATATATTTTTTTAACTCTTAAATATATTGTTTTGGACAAGAAAACATTTATAGGCCTAGGTATAAATATATAGCCAACGTGTATATATTAAATTAATTTAAGAAAATGAAATGAAATGGCATGCGTCTGAAGTTTAGATCTGTGATTCCTGCAGGTCTAAAAGCTGAGTTTTATCAACAAATATATCATATAGATAACCTGAAGCAGAATGTAATGCTGGATGTGCCTTATAAATTTAAATTAATTTGTGTTACATTTAGAATGAACAAACTAACCAGTTTGCGTGTGAAAATGGTAAAGATTTCAAAGAAGCACTTTACCAGCGCCATGTGTTTTACTCATTACATTGTAAAAACATGTTTTAAAAGATACAGTAGAAATAAAAGCATCTCAGGTTAAATGTCAGTAAGGTCAAAGTAAAAACAGCTCGCATGCGTTGTTATAGGAAATGAGAGAGTAAAAGTTTATTACAAAAGCAAAGAAGGTGAAAGGAGTTTTATGGTGGTTATTTATTGCCTGACTGCACAGAGAACACTGTCATATTGACAGACCGCGCTGTCAAATAATCGTAAAATAGTTTTTTATGCTTTTAGTAGTTTGTTTATTTGTGTAAGAGTAATGTTTGCTCAAGTTTGCTTGCAGTAATAAATTTAGTACCTTTTCTGGAGCTGTTTCACAGTAAAAAATTTAAAGACGAAAACATATCTATTCATCACATTTTTAAATTTATAATAAGCCGACACCTGTATTATAATATGAACAATTTGCTGTAGGTTTTACGTGTCACAGTATGCGAACTTACAAACTATTAAAGCTTTTATAGCAGAACCCATTTGACTTAGGATTTCAGATTAATTACCCTGAATGCTATTTCAAAATCATTTTGATGAGACCCAATTATCTGTTGTTGTTTCTAAACTGTATCACTATAATACATTTAATAACTATTATAACAGATTTTATTGCTCATATAAAGCTCATATTAAATAATGTTCAGCCGTGCAGATAAATACGACGAAAGAAACACCGAAAATAATGTAACAGCAGGACAAGAAAAACATTTTCTAATAGTTACACATGACGGTTTAAAGAACGATTATTATGATTTTAACATTGATATACCACAATAATGCAACTAATTGATTTAATAATGTAACTATTAATACATTATTATTATTATTGTTGTTGTTGTTGTTGTTGTTGTTGTTGTTGAAAAAATGTGAAAAGCGCCATAGAAATACATTGAATTGAATTGGAGTTGATGTTGTTGTTACAAAACTCTTTAATTGTAGGTTTAGGTTTTTAACAATTGGTCGACAAAATTTAAGACTCCTATTACGTTATTTTATTTTTACAATCTTTAAATCTGTTATATGTAGGCTAATAAGATTACAAAAACAATCTAAAGTGATCTGTATAACTGATTATTTCTCTCTGAAGCCTGTTTACACGGCAGATATTTCAGGGATGTTATTGACTAAGTACATATGTGGTTATTTTTTAGAGCCAGTTTGTTTGCCGAGTAATGTGATTGTTTCTGCTGAATAAACGCCGAGTCCACGTTTGTTTAATATAAAAGTCCAATCCAAGCCTCTGATGTTTGTTTTTGTGTGATTTGCATTTCAATAAGGATTGTGTGCATGGGACTGTTTGCTTTATTGAGTTTCACCGCCTGCCTGGACCATAATAAATACTCCTGATTTACATTCCGCCTGTTTACAGTCAATCCGGTGTTACAATATTGACCGATTCATTGTAAAGTCTGTAATAATGCTATAATAATAATAATTGGCTAGTAATAATAATACTAATTGTAGTATTTGTAGTAATTGTAATAGTAGTTGTAGTATTAGCGTTAGTGTTGTTTTTAGTATTAATAGTATTAAGCTATTATTGTTTTTGCTTGTTGTTGCTGTTATTACCAATTGCACATGTTGATATTTTATTTAATGGAAACATTTGGTGTAATTAGTAATAATCCTGTCAGTTGACTGGGGGATTTTTATACCATGTATCTGATGGTCATTTGTAATAATTAATGTGCTGAATGTGTTTTTATTTATTTTATGTAGTTATTTTTTATATAAATATGTCCCGCAGGTCTTGGGGAATCTTGGGGCCACGTGAGTCGAGCCAGTTCTCTGAATAATGTGGGTCGAGAGCTGGGATCACATTTGCTTCAGGTAGGCTACACGCGTTTGATATCTGACACAACAATGTAATACCTTCGAATCAGTGTTGTTGTTAATAATCTTATTGTTATAAACAAATTAATTGTAAAGTCTTCGAAACGCATTATCGAACATATCGGGGTTTTAACTATTTTGACAGACCAACAGGCCAGAATATCTCACAATACTTACACATTGTGTAAATTTGGTAGAATATTTCGATATGTTGTATTATTTTGGTAGACTATAACATTTTTTTTTTCAAAATTATAGTTCCTGCGCTATTATGCGTAATGAAATAATCACGCTTTTCACAGTTGAATGAAATCTAAATCGAATAACGAAATCTAAATAATGTTGTTACTTTTTCTAGACTTTGGATGGCTTTATTTTTGTGGTGGCTCCAGATGGTAAAATCATGTACATTTCTGAAACGGCATCAGTGCATTTAGGATTGTCACAGGTAAATTAGCATAGGCTACAGTATTAGTGTTTTTCATTTCAATCGAGGTGAGAATATTTATAGCATGTTTGGCAAAGTTGACAAAGATTGATGTCTGCAGGTAGAGCTGACGGGGAACAGTATTTATGAATACATCCACCCCGCGGATCATGACGAGATGACCGCAGTGCTGACGGCGCACCAGCCCTACCATTCCCACTTTCTACATGGTAAGACCATCGTTATTAAAAACAAATATTCTTACACAATTATCGACCTTGGTCCTCAATTTATCTTATATTTTTCTTTATTGTCTTTTAAGAGTATGAAATGGAGAGGTCGTTTTTTCTAAGAATGAAATGCGTCCTTGCCAAAAGAAACGCAGGCTTGACATGCGGAGGTTACAAGGTATGTAGGCCCAGTTAGTTATCTCTAAAATGTATCAAATCGCCGTTAAATACACTGTAGCACCCTGACTTACATTTTGGATATTTTATTTATATCAGAGAGGCTATGGAAATTTCCTGCAAGCCATAGCAGAATAAAGTGTGTAGATTTAGGCTATTACAATTGAAAAGTGACACAGGTGTGTGCTTTTGTGTTGTGCAGGTCATTCATTGCAGTGGATATCTGAAGATCCGTCAGTATAGTTTAGACATGTCCCCATTTGATGGCTGTTATCAGAATGTGGGTCTGGTGGCCGTGGGTCACTCACTCCCACCCAGCGCAGTGACCGAGATAAAGCTCCACAGCAATATGTTCATGTTTAGAGCCAGTCTAGACATGAAGCTCATCTTCCTGGATTCCAGGTACAGTATTCTTCCCTATACAAATATACAGATCTCCTCATCAGCGGACACACCCCATGTAGGATGTTAATTTATTTTGTTTTATTATTTTTTATAGGTGACATTGTTAGAATTTTTAAGTTTACGCTTTACAGAACTGTGATCACACAAATTGAGACACTGTAAGGGACCACACAGATGTGCAGAGAATGCAATTATAAATATTTTGGAATAGGATGTAAAGTATTTAAATGTCATTTTGTCTCGCTATAAGCATATGTATATGAGTTAATTTGTATCTTAAAAGTAGCTTCACCAGACCTGTAATAAAAATATATGATCTTATTCTCTTTTTAGGTTATCAATTTATATATTGGCTGAATAAGGAAAAGGAGCATTATGTAAAAAAAACTATAGACAACATGAGGACTGCATTCTCTGTGTGTCTCTATGGTTGTGTAAATGCAGCTTTATTTGTGCACATATTTCCATTTCCGTATGCACATGCAGCTGTGTGTAACGTGTTGATTTGAGGTTTTCTCAGATTGGCGTGTGTGTGGACAGGTGTTTGTTATTCTGTTGTGTGTTTGTCAGGGTTGCAGAGCTCACTGGCTACGAACCACAGGATTTAATAGAGAAGACACTTTATCATCACGTCCACGGCTGCGACACTTTCCACCTGCGCTGTGCGCACCACTTGTGTGAGTTAGGTTTGTTTTTCCTCATTTCTCTGGTCATGCATCTAATAATAACAGCAGCTTTAGTGATGACTGGAGCTATAAACACACCTCTATGGGCCTCTTCACATGCTCACTGTGCAGCATAGAGGATGAATATGACATCCCTGCGTCAAAACATGGGCTTCAAGATTAGACACGCAATCTATTAGTAACTAAATTAGTGAGACAGAATGAAATTAAGCTTTTTTTGAGTGTTAACAGAAACGTGATAAATTGAATATAATTTGTTTAGTCTTTAAAAATTCATTTTTCTACAATACATTCTTTCCCATCACATTTCTGCCGATTGCAGCACAACAGAGCTTATTATGTATCACAACATTTGCTCTCATTTAATATAAATAGTTATTAGGCTGAAAGAGAAAACATCTTATATTTGAAACATGCAAAAGAAAGCCATAATTATTTCCCAGCTTAAGTAATGAAATGATCCATTTATAAAAGTAAAACACAAAAATACAATGCTATTAAAGAAGGTAAAGAAACATTTATTGTATTTGTATCTCTCTGAACCTTGTTTAAAGTCCCAGTGAAATTAAAACTTACAATGCCTATTTTTTCATGAAATATTGCAGCGTTCATTGTAAATAGTTTATCAATGTGGGTCATTCTCTTTTTAAAAAATTGTGTGTCCTCATAATCTTTCGTTAAAATCTGAAAATGCACTTCCGTCCTGTAATGGCTATCCATCTTGGATGATGGATGTTAGACGGCTTGGGCGGAGCATCGGTTAACTCCTCCCCTTCAATTGTCAGTCTGCTGCCAGTTCCATTTCAAATCGCAGAGAGAGACGAAAGCCACGGCCACTATTTTTCTCATTCAAAATTACATTTCACTCGGAAATGCGTTAAAATACGGAAGTAAACATGATCGCAACTTCCGGTTCACGGGGACTTTAAGTGAAGATGTGAGATTTTGTTTTTACTGACTGTGTTTTTCCTCCACAGTGCTCGTAAAGGGACAGGTCACAACCAAATACTACCGATTTCTGGCTAAGCAGGGCGGTTGGGTGTGGGTGCAGAGTTATGCCACTATCGTTCACAACAGCAGATCATCTAGACCTCACTGCATTGTCAGCGTCAACTACGTTCTCACGTGAGTAAACCCTCCTACCTACTGTACATCTATGCTGAATATTCTAAGCTATTCATACATTTGACACTGACATTGTGTCTTTATACAGTTTGCTGTTGAAAATCTTATAATTAAGATTCAAAACAAAGCAGCAACCCTTTTTATCTCGCAATGGATTTAAGCTATTAAGATATTATTCAGTTATTATTCATTATTTTATTTAATAAATGTTTTAATTAAATATATTTATTACATATTTTCATATCTCTGTTTTGTGTCTGAACATCTAGTTGTATAAGCACTGTTATTATGATTACTGTACAATTACTTATTTAAATAGTAATATAATGATTTGTTATTGTATCACTGTTGTGCATGTCAGTGTAACTGTTTTATTGTTGCTTTATCATTAATCCGCGTACATGGTAACAAATCCACAAATTAATTAAATAATTAATACATGAAACATTATAAAGTGCTTGAATGAGTTAATGTAATTTAGTAAACATACCTCAAGTTTACCCAAAAAACAAGCATAATGTATATATTTTGGAAAGAAGTTGTATAGCATTTGATTTTTCTCAAACATCTGTCTTGAGATGTGTTGAGTTGTTCACATCCTAATGCCCTAAGACTACAACATCATTAGAGTGTAATTTTATGGTGTTTGCAAAAATTTGGCCACGACAGTGTGTGAGTAAGTCAATGCTGCCCCAACACTCTTCAGTCAGTTTGGGGAGTCATCTACGTTCTTGCTTTATATAATATGCCAGCTGTGTGTTCAGGAACTGCATGCGAGCCAGGGGTTGTGGGTGATTTATTCGTCATGCATTCATACTGACAAACTCTGTGCATTACCACAATGAACTTTCCGCTGGAAGTCTCGAGGAAGAATGAAGCAGGATTGAGCAATGGAGCCATCGCTCACACTTAAGCAAAGGACACATGGAGAAGCAAAGCGTATTTCCACGATGTTCATTGGAACCGACGCCAGCATATGAAAAACGAAATACTTCTTGCTTTCTCTTGGTCTCCTTTTCTGTCCTTCTGTTACTAATGTAAATCAATTAAGCACTTCTTCAATAGCTTCTGAGTGTCAGACAGTCATAAAGCAAAAGTGTTTATGGGGTTTAATTAACAGGCTGTAAAGCCGATGAGGTTTTATAGCTCACAACATGCTCATGTGATATTCTCTACCATCAGTCACCATTTCACTTCCTTTGGGAGAAGGCTTGCAGGAATGCATGTGGATATCGCAAATGTGGGATGCATTTCAGAAATGCGCAGCCATCATATTCAAGTGTTTTCAAAGTCTGCTCACAAGGGCCACAATGTGTGAAATTAAATTGCATGTATGTGATAAACAACCGAGACTAGCCAACCTGTTGCATCACCTCAAGGGTTTGGCTTCTATCTACAGGCCTTGACCTCTGTTCACATGGAGAACCCAAAACACGCTCAAATGAGGGCGTCAACATCACAAGCGTTGCGTAGATAAGTGTGTGTGCATGTGAGTACGTTCGTGTAGATCGTTACCATCTGCTTGCAATCCCAAAAGGCTGTGTGTTGTCTGAGCCAGGTTTCTGTGCCTCCGGAGGGAGGCTGAGATCGGCGTCTGGCCAGCATACGTTTTACCCATAGTTTTCTGAAAGTTAAACATCACTGGGAACAGAAATCCATATAGCACTTTACTGAGAAATCAATTCCCATTTCCTAGTTATGCCTTATGTGGTGATCCCTGTGTGGGTTTGATTTAGCCAGACCAGCTCTTAATCTCACTGTGTATTTGAACAGAGCCTCCAGCCCTCTGGCGTATGTTTGTCGGAGCCTTGTTCCAATCCGGCAGGAGAAACAATGCATTTTCTTTCTCGAATCTTCACACACACGCACAACTACACACTGCCTCGCCGCTGAGAATGTATCCTGGATGACGTAAATACAAATCTGACTGTAGACTTTTGGCATTGGTGAAACTGGAAAGGGAAAAAATGCACCAGTACGCAAATTCTCTAGTCAATTACAAAGAACTTGCATACCATTCTTCCAAAAAGATTGAGGTCAATTCTAAACATAGTACTGAGCCTCTGAACCAACAATTGTCCTGTTTTAATTCCCCACAGGGACACAGAGTATAAAGGACTACAGTTGTCCTTAGATCAGGTGACATCCACTAAGCCCTCATTCACCTACAACAGCCCCTCCAATCCCATCAGTGAGAACAGAAGAGTGGGCAAAAGCAGGGTTTCCCGTACCAAGACCAAGGCACGTCTTTCTCCCTATTCACAGGTGAGTTCCGGTCAAACAACAGTCCCGTCAACCAATCTGATTGGATGATAGCAATGTTAGGTGTTGATCCAAGGACATGTGCTGCCTGTCCTTACTGTTGGTATTGCTGGTCAGCAATAAGAATTTGACATATTATTGATGCCCATTTGCTTTGGTTTGCAGTATCCAGTCTTTCCCACAGATCGTTCGGAGTCGGATCACGATAGTCCGTGGGGTGGGAGCCCACTCACCGATTCTGCCTCCCCTCAACTTCTGGAGCCGTGTGAAGGGATAGACTCCTCATGTGTGTACCGACAGTTCTCTGAACAGCGACCAGTTTGCTACAGCCTACCATTGGCAGATGATCACCACACCTCTAGTGGCCTCTATACCCACACTCATTCCGAGTCCTGTGAGCGGGGTCGCTGTAGGGCCGGTCGATACTTCCTGGGCACATCTCAGCCTGGACGAGAGGCATGGTGGGGTGCGGCCCGCTCTGTCATCCCATTAGCCAAGTCTTCGCCCGAGAATGGAGATAGTTACGAAGATGTGATGCCCCACATCTCCTCAGTTCACAGCATGCAAGGTGAGTGCTCTTTCAATAGATCAGAGATTCAAAAGTGCCGAATAAGTACAGTAACGCTGATTCTTCCCACTTGCAGTGAGGGCTCACTGGGATGAGGACAGTGTCGTCAGCTCACCTGATGCCGGCTCAGATTCAGGGGACCGATACCGTAGCGACCAATGCCGTGTGAGCCCTCAAGAGCCCAGTAAGATTGAGACGTTGATTCGAGCCACACAACAGATGATAAAAGAGGAGGAAAGTCGTCTACAGCTGCGAAAGGCTGCCACAGACATACCTTTGGAGACTACGAATGGTCTGGCCAAGAGCCACAGCCAGTCATTTAGTAGTGATTTTACCCAGTCAGCATTGTGTCGAGGGACAGCTCAGGTGATAAGCCCCGCCCCTAGTCCCGTTGCTCTGTCTCGCCTGAGCAACCCCAACCCTGACAGACTGGGTAAAAGTAAAGACTTCCTGCAGAATGACCTCTCCTCTTCTCAACAACACCAGCAACCGTTGCCCCTGACAGGCACCTGTGCTGTTTCTCCAACCCCTGCTCTCTACCCCTCCCATTCCCGCCAGTACCTGGAAAAACACACAGCCTACTCACTCACTAGCTACGCACTTGAACATCTGTATGAGGCCGACAGCTTCAGAGGATACTCGCTGGGTTGCTCAGGTTCTTCTCATTATGACATGGCCACTCTCCGCATGCAGACCGAACAAACCCCCAGCCATAAAGGCACCTCTGTCATTATCACCAATGGCAGCTGATGTTTGTCCAAACACACACCATCACCCACTCACTCAAGCTAGCCATTTGTATGGAATTATTTTTATTCCTATAGATATTAAGGGATGTGAAATCTGGAAATCTGTAAAACAGAAACTCGAAGACCGCGCGAATAGACAATTACCACTTTTCTTTTATAACCACTATTTCACTTTTCACTGGTTAATGCTTGAATGAATGGGACTTACCCAATTCATTTATGGAAGCAAACGTGATCTCCATAAAATGTCCACTTATTGCTAATAGCACATTAATTATTTATATGGTGGTTTCAAACAGTATTAATCTATTTAGTATATTTTGTCTGGAAATCACATTTGTGGGGTCCCTGATATTTTGTGGTATAGGCTACCATATGTTGACTGTTATTTATTTCAAAATCCAGTTTAATTCCTGTAGTCATTTGTCCTCCGAGACAACCAAAACCTCAGTGCAACCATGTTTAACATGACACTGGGCGAAAAACACCAGTGGCAGCAAGCGGATATACCAGAGATCACAAATTGTTTCTGAAGCATTCGGTTATTTTAAGTTGTTTGAGGTTTCATGTTGCATATGTTCATCTTGGCTTATTTCTGAATGTACAAGACTGAAGGTTAAAATACAGAAATATAAGCCTAAAATTATTGGTTTGAATCTTTATTTAGTTTTCGAATGGATGATTACCTATTATGTTATAAACTTTTTTTAAACGAACAAATATACATACTTTATTTGTTCTTCTGCAAGCTCAATTAAAACATCAACCTTTAAACATTATGCAATTATGAAAAACTTTTGATTTTATTCAAACTGATGGAACTATTTAGAGATTTGTTGGTGAGTAGTGACAGAGGATGTGGAGAAAAGTGAATGACTAATCTGCAGTGGTGGGACACGGGAGAGATTTCAGTTGTGCTGCTATTTGGTGTATTGGGGTTCCACACTGGAGGACTTTGAAGTATAATATGGACATCAAGGGGGAGTTTTTCTGTAGACAGTAGCTCTTACCTCACCCCATCATGTATTTATAGGATTCAAACGGGCTTTGTGTGGAAACCAGTTTCTCAGAGTGAGAAAAAAGTATTTATGGTGTACATATGCTCAAAGAACAGCCACCCCCACCAAATCAAGCAATGCAAAAGTTGAAAAATGTATTTATTATTATGTGAATGAAAACTGTCATCTGGTTTTAAATATACGTCCTATCACACATAGTGTGTGTGTTTATTTATATTTTTATGATCTGTCTCAAAATTAAATGGTAATTTTCCATTCATGCATCAGTATTTCTGCACATATAATGACTACATATTTGAAGGGTTTTTTCAAACTGTGACATCCTGTTTAAAATAATATAATTTCATATTTTTCACTGGTTCAATATTTTTCATTCAGTGTGAATTTAGAGGTGAAAAGAAATACATTCACACTATTTTGATCATCATGTTTTAATGGTATTTCATACTCACCTGAGAAATAAATAAATTATTTCAATTAAATGTAACATGCATTGAATGGCTGTTTATCATTCATTTATTTTGTCAATGTTTTTAGCGAATTGTATTTATTACTTGCATTTCAAATACAAATCAAATAATTGTTGAGGAAGTTACAAATAACAAACATACAGATAAAACCTATAACATTTATATTTTAAGAATTATAATATAATTATAATTGGGATGGTAGTTTTACAGAGGTAATGCTTTTTGTCAGTGTCAAGCGAAAAGCTATTTTAATTTTTAATAATATTTTGCAATATTTCTATTTTTCCTTGTTCATCAAGAGACTTTCTTCCAAACGATTTAACCATTTTGATGTATTATTTGAATAGCTTAAATTTAAATGTTATAGTTGTAATAATTCTATATATTTAGTAAATTAAATGTAATTGTTGTGTAAGGTAAGCTATGGGACATACACTTCCCCACCCCCACAAAATATTTAATTTAATTTATATTAACATTAATTTCTATTCATATTTTATTGTATAATAATTGTATTAAATAAACAATTAGTGGAATAGGTCGTGTAACTTTGTCGCGTTTACGTTTAGCCAAGGACCGGTTCTTTTACTGGTAACCCAAAATAAGCCATACTGGCTTAAAGGGATGATTTACCCAAAAATGAACATTCTGTCATGATTTACTCACTCTCTATAGTTGTTCCAAACCTGTATACATTTATTTGTTTGGTTGAACACAGAGAAAGATATTTGGACGAATGCTTGTAACCAAACAGTTCTTGCACCCCATTGACTACCATACTAGAAAAAATTACAAAAGTGAGTCAAAAGTGCCCCAGAACTTTTTACTGTCTTACATTCTTCAAAATATCTTCTTTTGTGTTCAACAGAACAAAAAATATATAAAAAGTATTTTTTACTATGGTAGTCAAGGGGGTCCAAGAACTGTTTAGTTATAAGCATTTTCCAAATATCTTTCTCTGTGACATTTGGAACAACTCGAAGGTGAGTAAATGATGACAGAATTTTTATTTTTGAGTGTACTATCCCTTTTAACTTGCTAACTAATGTCATATATTTATTTATTTTGCTTGTTGTCACACAAAAAAATGGACAGGGACTCCTCTTTGCGGCCACAAAAGCGTGCATGCGCAGTTATGTTTGTTTATGTTGTTGCCTTGAAAAATAGTCTGACTCTTAAGTGTCGCTCACATCTTAATATTTTTTCCCTTTCGTATTTGTTTTTAATTGTGTCAATAATCATAAATAAATGTATGTCCTCTGATGTTGGAAGAGTAATTTAGTTGGGCAAAAAAACCTCTATAAAATAGTTATATACATATATAAAATCCCCTTTTTTAATGAGTTACACTTAATAAGAGAGAACAGTCAGTGTGTGTTCCCCTATATTTACATTGAAGTAAGTTTAGGTGAATCCACCCATCCTCAGAGCTAACACAGACAGCAGTATTAACATAAACTACACCATGTCCACTGTAGTCTGATCAGATCTGAATCAACGTTTATTAATATAACACAAAACAAAGACTAGCTGCTATAACTTATTTAAAACAACATTTACGTAACAAAATCATTTTACATTTTCTTTTATGGTGTACCCCACATATTCTGGTGACCTAAATTTAAACAAAATCCATGAAAACTTTGTTTCAAATATATCTCCTTACTTGAAGGGCAGCGCAAAAAAAAAAATTCGGTTTAGGTTTGTTTTTAAACATAATTTCATGCTTAAACCAGCCTTGTCTGGAATATTATAACATCACAAGAAAATATTTCGAAGCTTGAGAGTATACCCAAACACATCAGTAACAGTTAACCCCTTCATGCATGAATTAAGACAACTTTACTCAGATTTGTTTGTGCTTCTATTGTTCTTAGGGCTTGCTTAAGATTTGAACTTTTTACACATATTTCATCACCTTGGAATTATGAGGTTCTTTCTGACATTTTTGTCAAAATTGAGTTATTAACTAAATGTGAACCTACATTATGTGATGGGACTGTTTTAGAAAACCAAAAGGTTCAATCTACAAAGTGTAACTTAATTCTATTTGTGATTTCATCAGCACTTTGAATGCACACAAGATGACCAGGATTAGATTGGAATGTCTTAGATTTTACAGTATTAAGCCTTAAAGATGAAATAGTCAACCATTTAATTGATGGGGTCTTAATTACAGCTTTAAACGTTAGCTTGTTATTTTAATTATACTTATCTCATCTCATCTCAACTCAACTTAACTTTTATTTATATAGCGCTTTTTACAATTCTCATTGTTACAAAGCAGCTGTACACATGTTAGCTATAAGCAACACATTCAATTTATAAAATAGAAAAGGTATCAAGAGCAAAATGAATAGATACACTCTCATTCACACAAGACACAAAATATAGCCTACAGTGCACACACTCACATGAGGCAGGACACGCGCACGCACGCACGCACGCACACACACACACACACACACACCGTCATAAATCCATATGACCCCACCCCCACACACACAGTATGAAAGTGGCGCAGTTTTAGTACAAACCCGATTCCAAAAAGTTGGGACACTGTACAAATTGTGAATAAAAACAGAATGCAATGATGTGGAAGTTTCAATTTTCAATATTTTATTCAGAATACAACATAGATGACATATCAAATGTTTAAACTGAGAGAATGTATCATTTTAAGGGAAAAATAAGTTGATTTTAAATTTCATGGCATCAACACATCTCAAAAAAGTTGGGACAAGGCCATGTTTACCACTGTGTGGCATCCCCTCTTCTTTTTATAACAGTCTGCAAACGTCTGGGGACTGAGGAGACAAGTTGCTCAAGTTTAGGAATAGGAATGTTGTCCCATTCTTGTCTAATACAGGCTTCTAGTTGCTCGACTGTCTTAGGTCTTCTTTGTCGCATCTTCCTCTTTATGATGCGCCAAATGTTTTCTATGGGTGAAAGATCTGGACTGCAGGCTGGCCATTTCAGTACCCGGATCCTTCTTCTACGCAGCCATGATGTTGTAATTGATGCAGTATGTGGTCTGGCATTGTCATGTTGGAAAATGCAAGGTCTTCCCTGAAAGAGACGACGTCTGGATGGGAGCATATGTTGTTCTAGAACTTGGATATACCTTTCAGCATTGATGGTGCCTTTCCAGATGTGTAAGCTGCCCATGCCACACGCACTCATGCAACCCCATACCATCAGAGATGCAGGCTTCTGAACTGAGCGCTGATAACAACTTGGGTTGTCCTTGTCCTCTTTAGTCCGGATGACATGGCGTCCCAGTTTTCCAAAAAGAACTTCAAATTTTGATTCGTCTGACCACAGAACAGTTTTCCACTTTGCCACAGTCCATTTTAAATGAGCCTTGGCCCAGAGAAAACGCCTGCGCTTCTGGATCATGTTTAGATATGGCTTCTTTTTTGACCTATAGAGTTTTAGCCGGCAACGGCGAATGGCACGGTGGATTGTGTTCACCGACAATGTTTTCTGGAAGTATTCCTGAGCCCATGTTGTGATTTCCATTACAGTAGCATTCCTGTATGTGATGCAGTGCCGTCTAAGGGCCCGAAGATCACGGGCATCCAGTATGGTTTTCCGGCCTTGACCCTTACGCACAGAGATTGTTCCAGATTCTCTGAATCTTTGGATGATATTATGCACTGTAGATGATGATAACTTCAAACTCTTTGCAATTTTTCTCTGAGAAACTCCTTTCTGATATTGCTCCACTATTTTTCGCCGCAGCATTGGGGGAATTGGTGATCCTCTGCCCATCTTGACTTCTGAGAGACACTGCCACTCTGAGAGGCTCTTTTTATACCCAATCATGTTGCCAATTGACCTAATAAGTTGCAAATTGGTCCTCCAGCTGTTCCTTATATGTACATTTAACTTTTCCGGCCTCTTATTGCTACCTGTCCCAACTTTTTTGGAATGTGTAGCTCTCATGAAATCCAAAATGAGCCAATATTTGGCATGACATTTCGAAATGTCTCACTTTCAACATTTGATATGTTATCTATATTCTATTGTGAATAAAATATAAGTTTATGAGATTCGTAAATTATTGCATTCCTTTTTTATTCACAATTTGTACAGTGTCCCAACTTTTATGGAATCGGATTTGTATATGCATTAAAAACTGGTCACATTCCACCAGTTCGGCACCACCGTGTTATACACTACATTTACATACATTTACATTTAGTCATTTAGCAAACACTTTTATCCAAAGCAATGTACAAAGTAGGGGAAAAACTGTAGAAGCAATTTGTGCAACAAAAGAACAACAATGCATAGGTGCAGCACAACTGGTCTCAGTCAGCCTATCACAGTATACGAAGCAAAGAATTTTTTTGGGGGGGGATAGGAAAGTAATTGTTGCCCACAAAGTTGGCAAAGGCTAAGAAAGCAAAGTTTTTCAGATGGCTGTTTCCTCATTTCGTAATGTAAGTTGAGATCAAGGCCAAAATCTTTCAGACGGAACTACTTGTAAGAAATCCAATAAAAACCAGAAAGGCTCTAAAAATCGTAACACTTCAATTACGTCATATTTCAATGCTTATCTATTCTTATTAACACAGTAACGGTGGGGGCCCAAACCTTTGCATACCACTGTATAATGTTACTTCATTGTGAATATGATTCCGTATCTTGTATGAGAATTTAAAAAAAAATGAGGTGAAAATCAAGTTTGATGTTTTGCCACAGTTGGTAAGATAAGCATCTAAGTGAAGAAACAGAAGGCCTTATTTCCCCGCCATCACCCTCATACAAACATAAAAAGGTACAAGTACAGATTGGCTAATCCTGTAGCGTTTACGATCAAGTTTATGAGCCCCACCCCGCCGAAACCAGAGAGCCCTGTTGTAGCCCAGGCCAGACCGGTGAATCCCTGCTGGTGCCTTTAAATGTGTGTGTGAAGCACAAACGAAAAAACGCACTGACTAAAACCACCATGTGTGTAACATTTTTCACACCAACCGCACAACAAAGATGAACGTCTCACCAACGTATATGCTTTTACATAGACATGCTTCATGCTGCAGTGTAGCAAGTATCATACACCATATTCACCATGTACTACAGGCAGCATATCTGTAAAAAGAAGGGTTTTATCTAATTGATGAGGACACAAGGAAATGTATTGAATGTTCATTAAATGATTTAGTATTTTAAATGCTTACATTTATTCAGCCCTTTAAACATTTAACTATTTCATACCTGCCTGAGAGAAACACATTTCATAAGTTAAGTAAATGCTATAGGTCCTTATTTTAGTTGCGATAACTCCAGTAATCATATAGTATGCTTGAGAGAGATTCTTTCACAGTTTCTGTGAATGAGCCTCAGTGCTGTTTTCTGGTAGTGGAAATAGTTCCGTGACCATCTTTGCATGTCACCAAGTAATGTAGACTGGAGAACGTAAATATACTGTATAGCCTATGAATAAATGACATGGTTTTCTGTGCTGTGTGTGAAATCTGAATAAAGACCACTCACTTCTCACTCTGTGTCTGTGATGCATTCACATTCATTGATCCTTCTGTTGCCAATTTCACACACCATTTTGAAGAGCCTCTGTCTGAGGCTTGTTTTCACAACCTTTTCTCACTAATGCCAGTGGATCCTGAAACATCTCCGCTGTGTTTTCTCAAGTCACATTGGTCTCATCTGCCTCTTTCACCGCATCAAAGCGCGGCTTAAGTCTGATAGCGCGGGAAAAACCCTCTTATCCACTGTGACACTTTTATTGGTCTTCATGGGTGGGACTGGTGTTATGTTGTGTTCAGGACAAGAGAAACGCCATAAATACAACACAGTTATTTGAGCCGACTTGTTCCAGTGTGAGCTAAACGCTGCTTTTGTTTCCCATAAAACATTCTATATCCCTGTGGGAATGGCTCTGCTCCCATGTTTTTTTTTCGTGTCGTTTATAACTGTTGATTTTAAAGCTCACATGTCCATTATGCTAACAATGTATTCATGATGGTGTCAGTTCAGAAAATATAGTTTCTCTTATTTATCGTAACATTACATGGCCTACAATATAACATTTATGTTGCTTTTTTTCTGAGAATGCATTTGAACACATTGTTAACTAAACCTCAATGCCACTCACTCTGTATTACAATGGGGTCATTGTGTGAGAATTAAATACAGCTATTTGTAAAAGCGAGTAACTAGCTGTTAAATCACAGGATGCACTAGCCCGGGGCAAGTAAAGGTTGTGATTTATTTAATACATTAGTAAGTTTTATGCATAATCAAATTTGAATTAATGGGCAATAAAACAAAGTTAACATTGCATATACCAAATAGCTTGGTTTTCCATTACATTATTTAAAGTAATGCACAAAATGTCTGATGTGTTCTGTAAGCTTTCTAACATAAAAAGAAACAAAGCACAAAAAACAGCAAACAGGTTTTACATACAAAAAGGGCTGCAGCTCTGCATAAAATTGGGATTTTGGCCTGTACCCCCACAAAGATTCTCTACTGCTGTAACATCAATCAATTAAATCTTTGACTATGATAATTTATAATAGCTCTGTCCTGTTTGGAAACATAAACATTTTATTTAATTTTTACTTTAAACTGTACAGTAACCATATTACCATTTGATGCCACACTAGTCCCTACATTGTAAAAATGGTAATATTTCGGCAGCTTCGCTGCCAGAAAAAAAAGTAAAACTTTTTTGTAAAGTAAAATTACAGTCTATTTCTGTAATGTGACATTTTACCGCATTTGTAAAATTCTGTAAAATTATTTTTTTACAGTGTACTGTGACATTTTAATATGTTCCCTTTAATAATCTTTTATAATAATAATCTTTTTATTCCCAGTTTTTCATTTTTCATTAAGTGTTCCTGGTATTGTTTTTATATACTTTTAATCGGCAGTTTCCAAAACCAGCTCAGTGTTTCATGTTATAATATTTGTCAAAGACTATAGGGTTTTAAAATTAGTTGCTTTCCAGCTTTTTAATTATTGGTACTCATGAACAGGTCTTTTAGCTCTTGATGTTCAGATCTGAATCACAGACCAATTCTTATGTACATATGGAGACACTAACCCCACTGCTGGATTATTTCAAGAGGCACATGCCAGTTTCCATCTGTACCTTTGAAGCAGACGTATATGCAAAATGAGCCAGTGAGGATCTAACAGACTTCAAACAGTAACTGAATTTTACAGAATAATTTGTCCGTTTTTTAGTCAAAACACCATTTCAGATGTTTTGAATGACAGAAAATATATAAAAAGAGGAAATGTTTGTGAAAATTGGGTGTGTGCGCTCTGGGGTGTACGGGTGGAGAAGCACTCGCGGCCATCTGTCTGACCACCAGAGCGGACTAGCGACAGCAGCCGGGGAGACGCATGCTTAAGGAGATAATGGATGCCAAAAGACGGGGCTCTACATCTGCACTGTGTGTGTGTGTGTGTGTGTGTGTGTGTGTGTGTGTGTGTGTGTGTGTGTGTGTGTGTGAATGAGAAAGGGCTCTTCTCTCTGGCCGACTGAGACGCCAGTCTCTTCACATGGAGCAGCACATGGCTCCTCATTAAAGCCGGTGTTTAGCATGCAACAGATTGGTGCTAAGGGTACCTGTGGGGTCATCCCTTGAGTCTCAGCACAACCGCCGGACCACTAGTCCCATTCTTTAACATACAAATTGCTTTTTTGTGCTGGAGGATCTGAGATTAATTGCACACACCATTTGGTGCTGCTTTTTTCCCCCTCCTCTCGCTTTGATTCTGGTTAGAGATTAGCTCGACAGAGATTGCATCACATTAAGGGTCTTTTTTTCTTTTCTAGGCTACCGCAAGGGCCATGGGGGCCAGCGTGGTTTACATTTTAACATCTACAACAAGTGGATTTTCCACCAGAAAGTGCACACACAGAGCAGTTAGCAGCCCTTAGACTCTGTGCTTACTTTCATAATATATCTGTTTTGCTAATTTTTTTGCATCATTTAAAGCAGCTTTATAGAAATGCAGTAGAGAAATGCTAAAATAAGCAGAATAAAAATAATAATCACAAGAAATTATATGAAATTATAAGTAATCATTTTCCTTTATTAAAATGGTTCTGTAAAGAAACCTTGCATTGTTACAGCATTTTACACATTTCCATCTTTATTTAATTTTATTGTTCTGTGTACAAGAAGAATACAGGAACGCTTTACATGCATGCAATTTCTCATGACAAACAAGCAAGAAACTACCTTAAACACATGCACATCCATTTGTTTAAATTAATTTGCACCGCATTTTGAAGTGACGTGTAAACTATTCTGTAAAAATATACCATTTTGGATTTGATGACAAGCACGAAATGATCCATGCATTTTTATATTAGTTTATATTGCTAATCTTTCCATATACTCTGTTTGCATTTACTCCACTTTCTTTTGCAGTTTCATATATTTCTAATGGTGTAAAGAGGACACAGTAACAACATGGCCTCTTGAAACACACAAAGGACTGCAGGTAAATTTTGGTGGGCAAACCCTTCCAGATGTGAGGCCATGTGTTTGCCTTGCTTTCTTGGACTGAAAGAGAAAGTTAAGAAAAGAAAGGTAAGTAGCCCACACACCATTACTGTTTACCCAGCCTAGATACCCACATTTAGCCCATATCACACCTTGTGAGCAGCTGTGTGTACGTGGAGAGATAAATGGTAAATGGTTTAAAAGCTTGCCTCATTTCACAGAGAATAAGCAGAGAAATTCTGTTCGCTACTGAGCACCTAAAGCACTTTGGATGGGAGAGACATGAAACCAAAGCACTAACAATGTTCAAACCCCGCCAGGCAACACATTTCACAACATAACAATCCCTGCAAACGTTTAAAAGTGTCTGTTTTCATGTGTCCATTATGAGATGTTAATATGTAAAGTTAAGCATTTGTGAGAGCAAGGGAGTGTGTAAATAGGCTTTAAAGCATGTGCTGTGTTTTATTGACTGAAAAACCTCAGGTCACCTGCACCTCAGGCAATTTCCACCTTCCATTTCCTCTCAATACTTAACAAACTCAATGGATGCTCAGTGAATGTTGGGTAACAAAAAGAGTTAGGAAAACTCGTCTGGAAAACCAGCTGTCAAAATTACAATTTCTTAATCTGTTCATTTACTGCACAAAACAAAAAAGTTGTTTTTTAATATTGCAAATATTATTTTGGACGTATTATTTTGAATATTTCGGTCTTCAGTCAGAAAACGATGCTAAATATACATAATAAAATCTAAACGCATATACATATGAATGCCGTAGATTTTGAAAGAGAGGAGAAAACACTTCTCATATTTCTTGTTATTGACATTAAAAAACATTTTGATGCAAACTTTTTGCTCACTTGGTAATATGAAGAATGCTACTAAACATTTGGGCTCATGTTTCATTCATATATTTGTCACGTTTATCATTAAGCCTATATGTCATTTTCATGTTCAATGTAAAATACTGAAGCAAAACCAGTCGAATGTCAGTTCTAAATCACTAAGAGTAAACCTTTCCACCACAATGTTTTTCGTTCTGTTTCCTTTAGTTTGGAAAGAAAAGAAGCAGCAGTCAGTAAATGTGAGTGAGTCTGTGCACATGGACAGGGTTCTTGCAGATTTATGTCTGACCTGACAGCAGGATCTCTCACCTGTCCAAACACTTTCCTTTTATGCTGCTGCCACTTTGCTAACAAGGCCTCACACGACCATTGAAATGCTACTGACCACTCACCTCTCCCTTAAATTGTTTAAAGAACTTGTGCCCAGGGTACAAAGGGCTCCTGAAAAGAAGTGACGCTAAAGGCCTTTCAAGATATTTAGTATTTAGATATAGTATATAGTAACGAGATAGGTCTACATAAATAAAACTACTGTTCCAATTAAACATTTGTCCTGGCTGCTCTTTTTCTCATAAGGTAGCATATTAGACCAGAGTAAAAATAGTGAATATCGAGGTACAAATTAAAAGATGGATGCCTTGAGATTATGTAAATGCTCCAAGGCTCTTTTTGTCAATCGCCATGAGAATACTCTGGCAAAAGTGATTTTTGCTCGAATGATTCAGGGGGTTGATAGGTGTTAAAAAGATCACAAAAGGAAGTTGACCTCAGAATTTGGCACACTTCACTCCAGACTGCATGTCTGCATTGCTGGGACGTCTGACAAGGCAAGAGCCAAACATTGTTCAGGGAGATCCACTTTCTCCACATACATCATTCTAATGTCCACACCAGCATGTTTCGTGTGAACATACAGATCACATGTGTAAAAGTATTTATACCAAATACAGCTTGTTTATTGGTTAACTGCTATCAGTGTAACTACAGGCAAAATATTCAGATCTTAAATTGGGGCTGTGATACACAGAGTCCTAACCAAGTGCCACATTTATAGCAGCCAGATATCTGTCTATGTTAAATGTAAAAATACTATTATGATAATCAAAATGTTTGATTTTAACATTTAAACGCATTATTAATATAACGGTCATAATATTAATTATCGCCAATGCACATCAAGGAACAGTTTCACGTCACTGCTGTCTGTACAGCTGTGTATGCACTGTAAAGCGGCTTTGCTACAATAAAAAATGTTGTAACTGTATGGTTATGGGAAGCAGATTTTAACCAATGAAATTTCAATGTGGATGAATCTACTCAGCACAATGCCACAGAAATAAAACATTTATATATCTGGTCCCTTTATGACAACATGCCTGGTTAAAGGGACAGTTCACCCAAAAAGGAAGTTCTTTCAAACCTGCAGACATTTCTTTGTTCTGATGAACACAGAGAAAGATATTTGGAATAATGTTAGCAACTGACATTTCTAGGGCATCATTGTCAGAGGTGGAATGTTAACGCGCTACATTTACTTCGTTACAGTTACTTGAGTAACATTTTGGAAAATCTGTACTTTTAAAGAAAATTAAAAGTTGGTAATTTTACTCTTAATTTAGAATATTTCTAATAGAAAATATGTACTTTTACTTCATGACACTGCGTGACGTTCCTTCGTTCCTTCATTTTAAAATATGCATTATAAAATGCGTTGTTTATTTCAAGGTTGTCGTCTCTTTTTACTGGGGCATTCCTGAGTGATTTATTCTTTTGAGTCGATTCTTTTGAAAGCATTAATTGAACAATGGGCAAAACCGTCTGAATAGGTTCACGAATCCGTTCAAATGATTTGTTCAGTTCGCAGCACGATCTGAATCGTCTGAAGCGGAGGGTTACTCACTCCTCCTAGCGCGAAATTTAAGAACACGCAGAACACAAAGAGCATTGGATGAAGTGGATATGAATCTATATTTATCAAACCAAAACTGAAAATACGTAATATTGTTTGCCAGCAATGATAAATGTATAGATTTATAAATGTATAAATGCTAGAAACGTGGGCTTGCAGAAATATACATTTCAATAACAGAAGGAAGAAAACTTGTTGATGGGCGTGTGGTTCACTGTATGTTTATAAGTAAGAGCTTTTCACAATACACACAACACACCATGTCTTTCTCTTTCTCATGTTTTTTCTCTAAATTCAGTTTGTATTTCATACAAGAGAGTGATGCTCAATGCATTGTAAACGCAAAACTCTGCAGGTTCAATTTAGTTTGACATGGTCAGTTATTCTAAAAAAGTTGTGTAGGCTTCATTGACATTAGGACTAGATTGAATTTACAGAAATGCTTGTCTCTTCTGTTTTTGTCTATTCTTTAGTCTCTCTGTGTATATTGCAAAGATATCTGCTTATGATAATAATAATAATTAAAAATATTGATTAAGATATAATAATAAAATATTGGCATTAATATAAATTTTATGAATAGTATATAATCATATACAACGTATCTAGCTGCTTGAGTAGTTTTTTCATTGAATACTTTTTTACTTTTACTCAAGTAATTTTTAAAATAGTGACTTTTACTTTTACGTGAGTAAAGATTTTGGTTACTCTACCCACCTCTGATCATTGTCTACCATAGTAGGAAAAAATTTAACACAAAAGAAGATATTTTGAGGAATTTAGGAAAACAAAGTTATTTGACAACCATTTTAATTACTGTTTTAACTAATTATTCCTACTATGGAAGTCAATAATGCCCCAGAAGTGTCAGTTGCTAACATTTTTCTAAATATTTTTTATTTGTTTTCAACCAAACAAAGACAGGTTTGGAACAACTAGAGAGTAAGTAATTCATGACAGACTTTTCATTTTTTTGGTGAACTATTCCTTTAAAACGCAGTGTATTTACTTTCTTTTAGTATTTGAAACTGTTAGTCAATGCAGGAGCTTCTGTTATTGACTAATTAATTAGTTAATTTGTCTAGAATTTGTTTATGCAAGTTTAACCACAGAAGAGAGGGATTTAACTAGTAATAAGTAACAGTGCTGGTTATGTGTCTTTTGGGTGAGGTTAGCAGGAGCATTTCGCACCTCGTTGTGCTGTATTGCATTCATGGCTCCCACTGCACAGTATTGACATAAAACATGGGGCCAAAAGCAAAGCACAGAACTAGACATTGCCTGGCCTCTATTCATTTACCCCCTTCAACCAAGTTCCTCCCAGCCAGCCACCCCGGCCCCCAATTGCAATCCATAAACCCCCACCCCTCAGTTCAAACCTCATTTCAGGTCTATCGATTGTGGCCGTCTGCTGCTCGGACCTGTTGCCTGTCAGCTCTGGAGATGTGAGCTGGCCCTGACCTGACTCCAGAGGACTCAAGTTTCTGATTGATTCCACAGAAAGAGTGAGCAGAGCCAGTGTTTGCTTTGATCGCTGGATTGTTTCAAATATCAGCATTTATATAATGCCCCTAACCAACAGTGACAGATCCAGCAGTTATAGATCTGTAAGGAAAAAATGGTGGTGATTTTTTTGTAAATAGCCACATGCATGTGATGCTACATGACTCATAAGGCTTTATCATCACCTCTGGGTAGCAAGGTCCAAAACAACATTAACAACAGAAAGCAGTTACAGCGACATTACGTGGTGTTATAAATGTTCAGGCATACCAGGACATGAATTTTACTTCACACACACACACACACACGCACACGCACACGCACACACACACACTGGTGTATGTTACAAATGTCTTTCAAAGCGACAAGGTTTTTTTCCCATTGTGCTACACAGAATGGGGAAGTAGAATGCGGAAGGACAGAAAGTGTTTTATAAGTTATGTTTATAACATGCTGTACGCCAGGAGTCTTCAACTAAAATCGCTTGAGGTCCAGCAAACGAACCCTCCTTACCAGCTGAGGTCCGGACAATTAAATACAAAAAAAAATGAATTGATGGTTTTTGGCAGACCAAAGAAATAAACATGTCTTTTTATATCTATACAACGGCATAATGTCTGACAACAATATAATGAAGGAAAATGTGCAAAATGCCCTAATCTCTAAACCTGAACGGAACATAAATTCATTTCAACATTAACAACTTTAAAAGAAAACTAAAGTGTTGTTTTCTGCTGAAGTGAGATACAAATAGCAGCATCAAGTTGTGACTGAACATCCTCTGATAACATTTCAGCTCTTCTTGTGGCTGTTGCAGCTGAAAGGCGTGGTCTCCTTGATGTGCCTGGTATAAATTTGATTGCATTAGAAAATAAAGTTAGGCGTTCATTTATTTATTACGTCAAAATGGCTTTGAGGTCCGGATGGACGCATCTCATGGTCCGCATTCGGACCGGAGTCCGCTAGTTGGTGATGCCTGAGGTACGCTGATTCCTCTGTCAAAGCTTCAGCAGTCTTCATGGGTTTCTCATTAGCATGGGTTTAATGACACAAAACACAGAACAGTGCTTTCCGCAATTTCAATATTATAAACGTACTAGTACTTATGTTGTAGCCTACTAGTAAGAATTAATTTATGACCAGTATTGTACATTATACTTGTATATGTGACACTGGACCACAAAACCAGTCTTATGGGTCAATTTTCTGAAATCGAGATATTTACATGTATTGTTTGGTAGGATTGGACAATATTTGTGCGAGATACAACTACTTGAAAATCTGGAATCTGAGGGTGCAAAAAAATCTAAATATTGAGAAAATGGCCTGTAAAGTTGTCCATCAGAAGCGCTGTGGCAAGCTGTTCCTAAGAAGAAACAGGTTTGTTGTAACGCTCTCTATTGGCTTTTACCGCTGTAATGATGTTGTGGAGAGTAGATGAACCCGAAAGCAGAAATTTTACATGGCTTTACATGGATACCAAACTTGAGTGTGTAATTCCCAAAGAGCGGATAGCAGCGAGTGAAGTTTGTAGGCATCCACTCACAAAATAAAGTTTTGATATATTTACGTTTGGAAATTTACAAAGTATCCTTCGTGGTGTGACAGCCACATCTACGCAGCCGACCACGCCCACTACATCAGCGCTCCCACGTTCCCGCTCACCTGAGTTCTGATTGACTCTTGCACCTGCACCCCATTACCCAGACACTATTTATGTTTCACTCGCCTGTTGTATGTTGTCTGGTCTGGTTGTAAATTCATGTTTGCTAGTACTGAACCCCTATGTTTCCGTGGATGTTATTTACTCGTTGGATTACCCTGTTTTTTGTTACTCGTTGAATTACCCTGTTTTTGCTCCGTGGATGTTTTTGGCTGTTTCCTGTTTGTTTCGGTGCACATCTCCAGCATCTTACCGCCTGTAGTCCTCGCCGTACCGCTGCAGTTCCTCCACCGGCCAGAACCCGAGCCCATGCAAGTCGACCAGTACCAGATCTCCCGAGAGGAGCGAGCTCGTCGGATGGCTAATAAGTTGTCTGTGTCTGTATTGTGGAGAATCAGGACATTTGCTGACTACGTGCCCCATTTGTCCGCCCCGAACCTCAGTGAGTATGGTTCAAGCCATAGCTACCACTGCACATCTTGCTCTTACTGATGTTACTGTAATATCTCTGCTTTTGTCTCTTCCAGCTGTGGCAGGGTAAGAGACACTACGGACACAAGACGGTTGGCGTAAACAACCTCGGAGGGGGAATTTATTGAGACACATGCAAAATAAGTCCAAATGTGACAACCCAGGGTGCTCGTGTTGGGGAAACTGCCAGTCCGTGCTCGTGCAATAGGGTTTCAGTGTTTCACTCACTGGATTCTGCAGGGTAGAAAAGAGAACAAGCTCCCAGAGTGGTGTGTGTGCATGGTTTTTATGCCGTTTCCCAGGCGACGCTGATCCTGGATCTGTACCCCCGCCACACTCCCCCCCCCCCAGCGTCGACCTGGTATCCGGGCGGCTTCTGTGGGCGCCTAGGGGAGATAATAGGGGTGGGAGGGAAGTGTTCGCCTGACAGACCTGCCCAGCCGGACCACATCCGAGACAGCCCGTCCGCGTTGCCGTTCGAGGCCCCGGCACGATGTTGCACCGTGAAGTGGAAGTCCTGGAGCGCGAGGAACCAACGGGTCACCCGGGCGTTGGTGATCTTTGCTCGGGCCATCCACTGCAGGGGTGCATGGTATGTGATCAGGGTGAAGCTTCGGCCCAGCAGGTAGTAGCGCAGCTCCAGGACTGCCCACTTCACGGCCAGGGCCTCCTTCTCCACTGCGCCGTATTTGGTCTTGGCGGGCATCAGCTTACGGCTTATGTAGGTGACGGGATGTTCTTCTCCTTCCTGGACCTGGGACAGGATGGCTCCCAGGTCGGTGTCGGAGGCGTCCATCTGGAGGACGAAAGGGCAGCTGAAGTCTGGGGCGTACAGGATCGGTGACGAGGTAAGGGCTCGCTTGAGGGCCTGGAACGCCGCTTCACTCCAGCACGTAGGGCAGCAAGAGGTCCCAGTCGCGCCCATCTTCGGCTACCACTCGCCGCAGCATCCGTTTGAGGGTCTGATTGAACCGCTCCACCAGCCCGTCCATCTGGGGATGGTATACCAATGTGCGGAGCTGTTTTATCCGGAAGAGCTGGCAGAGATCATTCATCAGCCGGGACATGAAGGGAGTGCCCTGGTCCATCAGGATCTCGCTGGGGATACCCACCCGGCTGAACATCATGAACAACTCTTTGGCGATGTTCTTGGCGGTGGCTTTGCGAAGGGGAATAGCTTTGGGGTATCGAGTGGCGTAGTCCACAATGACCAGGATGTGTTCATGGCCCCGGGCGGACTTCGGCAACGGCCCTACCATGCCGATCCGGCCGTAGGGTACCTTGAAGATGGGCATCGGTATGAACGGGCTGGGGGGCGGGTGCCGAGGAGATGTCCGCTGGCAGGTGGGGCAGCTCTGGCAGAAGCTCCTCACCTCTGCGTCGATCCCTGGCCAGTGGAACCAATCCCTGATCCTCTGCAGGGTGTTCTGGTCCCCCAGGTGCCCCGCCATCGGGTGTGAGTGGGCCAGCTCGAGGACCGCTTCCGTCTTGGTCCTCGGCACCACCAGGAGATGTTTGACTTCCCCCTGCCGCTGCGCGACACAGTAGAGTAGGCCGTTCTTGACCACGAAGTGGGGGAGAGGGTGAGGCGCTGGGAGCCGATCCTTTCCCTCCAGTATTCGGACCTGGCTCCAGCAATGCTTCAGGTGTGCGTCCTCTCATTGCTCGCGGCTAAAAGCTCCTCCCGCGGTGATCTGGTGGAACAAATCCATATACACATTAGGTGGGGGATTTTGGCACTCACTCTCTCTGTCGCTGCCGGTGGCCAGGAAGGACGGCTGGTGGTCTCTGGCCCTTGGCGCCCGACGTCTTCGGCGGTCCCCGTCGTTCCGCGTCTCCTGGACCGTGGTGGCCAAGAGCCGCTCGAACCCCGGCCAGTCTCGGCCCAGCACCACTGGTACTGGGAGGTCCTGGACGATGCCCACCTCTATCTGCCATGTTTAGGGTTCTGCTGCGATGGCCACCCGGCGAGTCGGCACGTGTTGGGTGTCGCCGTGGACACAGGTAATGGGAACTGTGGCTTTGCTCTCGGGTAGCGGCCGGACCACGGCCGGCTGGACCAGGGTGATGGCGCTGCCTGAGTCGAGCAGGGCCCGGTATGGTTTCTTCCCCACGCGGATAGCCCTCGTGGGTGTTCCCTGGGGAATGGTTCGGTGCACGGCGCATCCAGCCATCCATGCGCGGACGGCGGTTCAGTGGGTATGGGCTCGTCCACAGGTTCGGGGGCCGCCGGCCTACTCAATGGCCGGGTAGTACCCTCCGGCCATCGCCTGTCGTATCCTCCCCTCCGGGGTGCCGTCCTCTCTCTCTCTCCGGCGTCTCAGGCGAATGAGGCTTCCGCCAACTCCACAGCCTCGACCAACTCCATTGTAGTCCCCGGGTTCCTCATGCTCACCGGCCTTTGGAGGTGTCGTGGCAGGGCATGCAGGAGACGGTCAATCATCACCCTCTCGGCGACCTGCAGTGCTGTGGAATCGTCCGCCAGCAGCCAGAGATGAACTAGGCGCGTTAGTTGGGCGACCTGCTGCTGAACCGGCACACGTTCGTCGTAGGCCCACGCATGGAATTGTTGAGCAGCACAGAGAGGCGACAGACCCCCCGTGCTAGGATCTCTGCTTTGAGCACGCTGTAATCTTCGGCCTGGGTGGTCGTTAGGGCGTAGTAGGCACTCTGCGCTTCGCCCGTTAAAAAGGGCGCCAGGATGCGCGCCCACAGCTCGTTTTCCCATCCCTCTCTGGTGGTGATCACCTCAAAGGTGTGCAGGTATGCCACGACATCATCTTGTGCTGTCATCTTTGTCAGCAGCAGGGAAGCCTGGTGACGAGGTTCGGGTAGCGGGGTTCGCGACGTGGTCGCCCCGGAGCTGTTCTATTTCTCGGTCGGCTCACTCTTATCTGGCCACCAGCTGGTCAAAGCACTGCTGCTGGCGGACTGATACCTCCGTGAGCCAGCGCAGGAGTTCCTCCATCTTGGCCGCGGAGCGAGAGAGCGCGTCCATAGTTCCTGAGAGCAATGAAACACAGATGTTAGAAAAAAATGTTTCTTACCACTATGCCCGCAGTCTCCACCACTTGTGGCAGGGTAAGAGACACTACAGACACAAGACGGCTGGCATAAACAACCCCGGAGGGGGAATTTATTGAGACACTTGCAAAATAAGTCCAAATGTGACAACCCAGGGTGCTCGTGTTGGGGAAGCTGCCAGTCCGTGCTCGTGCAATAGGGTTTCAGTGTTTCACTCGCTGGATTCTGCAGGGTAGAAAAGACACAGTGTCAGTCTCGTGGAGAACAAGCTCTCAGAGTGGTGTGTGTGCGTGGTTTTTATGCCCGGCAGCTAATGCTGATCGCTCACACCTGATACCGTTAAGGGCCATTTCCCAGGCGACATTGATCCTGGATCTGTACCCCCACCACACAGCCAAGGCCCTGATTGACTCGGGGGCAGCCGGAAATTTTATAGCTGTCAAGTTACTCACCTCCCTGGGAATGTCTTGTAGACGGAACGTACATAACCTCCGAATTCACAACATCCTTGGAAAGCCATTGGTTCGGGGCCAGATCTGTTTCCACTCCCCCCCTCACCGTACTGGTCGGCACGGCTCATACAGGGTGTTCCAAGATGTGTTCTAGTTGTAAACTCATGTTTGCTAGTACCGAACCCCTATGTTTCCGTAGATGTTATTTACTCGTTGGATTATCCTGTTTTTTGTTACTCGTTGGATTACCCTGTTTTTGCTCCGTGGATGTTTTTGGCTGTTTCCTGTTTATTCTGTGGATATATTAGTTTGTCACCCCTGCTGTATGGAGTACCCTTTTTGTTCCTGAGTTCGGATTTTGTTATTAAAATCTTTGCACCTTACTCCTGATCACATGTAGCATTGTTCATCGTCTGTGGTTTGTTACACATGGAACGTGATCTTTACTTTAATGTAAAAATTATTTTGGCATAAAAGAAAAATCGATCATTTTGACCCATACAGTGTATTTTTAGCTATTTCCACAAATATTCCCATGCTACTTATGACTGGTTTTGTGCTCCAGGGTCACATATAGACAGTAAGAGTCTCTAGCCTTTCCCACACAAAAGTTGTTATTCACTGTAACGCTCACTAAGGGGACTACAAACAAATAAGACATCAATTATAATGTTTCTTTAAATGGAGTTGCTCAATGAGGACCTACAATATTTTCCTATAAAACTGGCATTAAAGGTGGGACTCTGTTCCTAGAGCTGCCATATACTGATGTTTATTTTTTCTCTCGTTCAGTTTCATTAGATCATCAGAGTACATCAGTTCCCTTTTTGTCTGTCTCTCGACGTTGTGTTGAACCGACAGATTGGGGTTTGTCTTGAGAACCTATCATCTTCTGAGTATTTAGAAAAGGCCAATGAAAATTGGCGAATGAAATTTGCATGCCGGACTCCTCCCCGGATGTCCGGGTATAAGAGGGAAGCCGGCGTGCTCATTCATTCACCTTTTGTTCTTCAGAGACTACGCATCTGATGAGCTTCTCTACGATCTTTGGTGATCATTTTTCTTCTGGAATCTACGACGTGGTGCAGCGGACGGTCCCTTCCTGCAGTGACTCTCCCCTGGGCGTCTCGGCAGTTCCGGAGGTGTGCGTGCTAATTTCCTTTCTAAAAGAGCTAAATTTCTCCAGCGTGGCTTGTCCTGCTGTTCTCATGGGTGCAACACACTCATCGAGGAGGGGGACGGACACGATGCTTGCTTCCAGTACGCTGGGGCAGACGTGGATACGTCCTGCCCGCACTGCGGGCGGTGACGATTCAGACGTTGCGTCACGGTTGACTGTGTTCCCACGGGACTCAGCCACCACCTCGTTTGCTCCCCGTTCTGTGGCAGCAGGACTACGGCCCTGCCGTCCGCTACGGCAAGCAGCGAGGGTGATATGTGGATTACTGTGAGCAATAATCCGCCAGCCACTGGCTCATGGACCATTCGCACCTCGTCTCGCTCGTCTGAACGTTCCCCAGGAGACGGTCCCACCGTCTTATTCACTGCGCGGGGATGGAGTCGCTCCTCTGCCTTATTCCATCACGTATTCGGACACGATGCATGATGATGAGATGTCTCTTGCAGCATCGGGGGGTGACGTACTGCCATCCAACTCCGAAGATTCCTCGGGCTCCCTCCCTCGGGGGGTCGAGCTCAGGAAGAAGCGGACGTCGAATTGTCAGCCATGCTTTCCCGGGCCGCCGTGAGTGTTGGGTTGCAGTGCCCGCACTGTCTCTCCCAGCGCTCGCGGCTGGCTACATGGCGCCTCGGGTTTGACACGCCCCCAGTGCCGTGTTTACCGGAAGTGCATGAGGAACTTAGTAAGACCTGGAACGCCCCCTTTCCGGCACGTTTCACATCAAACAAAGTTCTGTCACCCTCTCTTCCCTCGAGGTTGAGACAGCTAGAGGATACGTCGATGTCCCTCAGGTGGTGCCACCACAGTGCACTTGAGCCATCGCTGGGATATTGGATAAGGACAGATCCTGCCCCTTCTCACCATCTGCTGGCCCCCTCTGGGGGGCTAGCGCTCACTTACTCTCAAAAAGAGAGTTTCCTCTCTCTCTCTGGGTTATCACAGCCGCTCCCACCCTCGGCACGACGGTGGATGGCCACTCGACGTTGCATCACGGCGAAGCGCAATGTCGAGTATGAACACCAGCCCTCAGCACTCTCAGTCAGACAGTGCGTTGAGCTGCGCAGTCGCCAGGCAGGAAAAACAGCAGAGCCGATCTCCTCCCCGGGGGTCCTCCCCCGGCAAGGAATCCATACTGCTAGCCATCGAACCACCCCCCGGGGGGACAATGAAGAAGATCAAACCTTTAGTCCCCCGTCACAGTTATGGGAGCCTGGCTCCGGCTTCCCAGACTGTCAGGCTGGCTAGGGAAGACAATCCGTCTCGGCTACGCGATCCAGTTCGCCACACGCCCGCCCAAGTTTCAGGGCATCTTATATACCTCAGTCAGAGGCAAGGATGCTCCCGTACTTCGGGCCGAGGTCGCCACCCTTCTGACGAAGGGAGCGATCGAGCCCGTCCCACCAGCCGAGATGTTCAACGGGTTTTACAGCCCGTACTTCATTGTCCCCAAGAAAGGCGGGGGGTTGCGCCCTATCTTGGATCTGTGTGTTCTGAACAGGCACCTATACAAGCTGCCTTTCAGGATGATCACACAGAAGCGCATCCTGACGTCCGCCAGGTGTCAGGACTGGTTCATGGGAATCGACCTGAAGGACGCGTACTTTCATGTCTCTATCCTCCCTCGACTTCAGCCGTTCCTACGGTTCGAGGGATGGGCATATCAGTACAGGGTCCTCCCCTTCAGCCTGTCCCTGTCTCCACGGGTCTTTACTAAGGTCGTGGAAGCCGCCCTCCTTCCCCTCAGGGAAGGAGGTGTGTGGGTACTAAACTATCTCGACGACTGGCTCATCCTGGCTCACTCTCGAGATCTGTTGTGTACACACGGGGACCTGGTGCTCCGGCACCTAGATCGGTTGGGGCTACAGGTCAACTGAGAAAAAAGCAAGCTCTCCCCGGTGCAGAGCATCCTCTTTCTTGGTATGGAACTCGACTCTGTCCCCATAACAGCGCGACTGACTACAGAGAGCGCCCAGTCAGTGTTGAACTGCCTGAAGCTTTCGGGCAGTCAGCGGTCCCCCTGAGACTATTTCAGAGGCTTCTGGGATACATGGCATCCTCGGCGGGGGTGCCCCCCCCCCCCTCGGGTTGATGCACATGCGACCGCTCCAACACTGGCTACAGCGTCAGGTTCCTTGGAGAGCGTGGCACACAGGCAGCAGGTGTATGGTCATCACGCTTTTCTGCCGACGCACCCTAACCCCCTGGTCTCCCATGACCTTCTGCGGACAAGGGTCCCCTTAGGGATGCCTCCCTGCAGGGTTCGGGTGCCGTGTGCAACGGGCACGCAGTGTCGGGGCGGTGGACGGGCCCCCACCTGCGTTGGCATATCAACTGCCTAGAATTGTTGGCTGTGCTACTTGCACTGAGGAGGCTACTACCTCTCGTGCAGGACAAGCACGTGCTGGTCCGGACAGCACAGCTGCCGTGGCGTATATCAATCGTCAGCGTGGCATTCGCTCACGGCAGCTAACACGACTCGCCCGACGCCTCCTCCTCTGGAGTCAGCAGGTGATCAGTTCCCTGCAAGCCACACACATCCCATGCGTCCTGAACCAGACAGCCGATGCGCTCTCTCGTCAGTCGACGCCTCGCGGAGAGTAGCGACTCCATCCTCGTGCAGTCCGGCTCATTTGGGAGCAGTTCGGCCAGGCACAGGTGGACCTGTTTGCCTCCCCGGACTCCACCCATTGTCCGCTTTGGTACTCCCTGACCGAGGCACCCCTCGGCACGGATGCCCTTGCGCACAAGCTGGCCGCGGGACAAGCGGAAGTACACCTTCCCCCCAGTGAGCCTCAATGCACAAATCTTGTGCAAGGCCAGGGAAGAGGAGCATCAAGTGGTACTAGTTACGCCCCATTGGCCTAACCAGGACTTGGTTCTCGGAGCTAAGACTCTTGACAACAACTCCCCCCTGGCCGCTCCCCCTGGTGAAGGACCTGCTTTCCCAGGGGAAGGGGCACGTTACGGCATCCCAGGCAGAACCCTGGAACCTCCATGTCTGGACGGGACGAGGAGATCCTGAGTGGCCCATCCCCTGTCTGGTTGGGACATCACTTAGGCTAGGGCCTCGGCCACTGGCTATACGCCCATAAGTGGCGCCTCTTCTCGTCCTGGTGCTCTTCTCGGCGAGAAGACCCGCGGAGTTGCTCTATCGGGAACGGGCTGTCCCTTCCTCAAAAGAGACTGGGGAGTAACCTCTCCCCCCTCCACACTGGGAGTGTATGTAGCCGCTACGGCCGCTCATCATGACCCAGTTGCTGGGAAGCCTCTGGGACAGCACAACCTGGTTATTAGGTTCCTAAGGGGCGCGAGAAGGCGTCCGCCTCATCCGCGCTCCGTACCCTCTTGCGACCTAGGTGGCGGGCCTCAAGAGGCCACGCCCCCTTCGAGCCTCTCGGAGTTGCCGCTCTTTCTCACCTCTCGATAAAGACGGCTCTCCTGATGGCGCTCACCTCCAAGAGGGTAGGGGACCTGCAAGCACCCTCCGTATCCACAGATTGCCTAGAACTCGGGCCCGGGGATTCGCACTGGATCGTGGATGCCGTCATTATGGCATACCGATCTCAAAATCGCCCCTGCCCTTTGGGAGTGAGGCACACTCCTCATGGGCACTGGCTCAGGGCGCCTCTCTGGCAGACATCTGCAGAGCTGCGGGTTGGGCTATGCCCAACAACTCCGCAAGGTTCTAATACCTACGAGCGGAACCGGTGTCAGCCCGCGTCCTGCAGGGCAACGTGTAGGACCGGCAGCCGGTAGGGCGTACGCCTGCGAAAGCCCTTCCCCCTTCCTCTAGGGGGATCAGCGGCTATTACGCCTCCCTTCTTTCCCCACTGGGTAAAGAACAGGCATTCCATCCATCACTAAGCACCCTTCCAGGGGACAGGCTGGGCAGAGCAGCCCTGCCCCTTAGGCCGGGGAACAGTTGAGTTATCTACCACATAGCTCTAACCGGACCTAGTGCTCCTGACGTGGTAACCCCCCCTCCGTGGGCTGTTCCGTCTGATGTATCCTCATGAATGGTTCCCACCTCGGCAACCCATGACCTCCCTAGGTGGACTCCCACCTTGCGGTTAATTCCTTAGTCCTCACATTTTCCATGAGTTCTCCCCTGTTGGCGAGACCATGTGGTGTCTCCACTACTCCGTAGGTAGTGGTCTCTGCAGCATTTTTCCCCCAGGGGGGAAGAATGCTTACCCAGTGGCCTTTACGGTGCCGGGCGGCTTATCGCTGTTAGAGAATTAGGCCTCCACCCGTGACGGCCGGTGACAGGGACTTACCAACTTTTTGAAAAAGCTCTGGGACCCCCTACCTCTCCACTGGATGGATACAATTTCGGCTAGCGCTCACGTCTGACTCGCCCAGGCCAGTCAGCGTCGCTCCGCTAGAGATTGTGACGCGGCTCAGCGCTGTGGCGTTTTCCATAAGAACCCCAATCTGTCGGTTCGACACAACGTCGAGAGACCGACAGAAAGGGAACGTCTTGGTTATGGATGTAACCTCAGTTCCCTGATGGAGGGAACGAGACGTTGTGTCCTTTATGCCACAACGCTGGCCGCCCACCTCCGTGGTCGGGGGGGATGCTTCAGGCTCCTCAGACCAAAAGGTGAATGAATGAGCACGCCGGCTTCTCTCTTATACCCGGACATCCGGGGAGGAGTCCGGCATGCAAATTTCATTTGCCAATTTTCATTGGCCTTTTCTAAATACTCATAAGATGATAGGTTCTCAAGACAAACCCCAATCTGTCGGTTCGACACAACGTCTCGTTCCCTCCATCAGGGAACTGAGGTTACATCCGTAACCAAGACGTATTCATGTGCCAGCTTGCTGTAGTCTGACATGTCTTGTTATGCCTGTAAACAAGACGTCATTGTGTCACAGAAAGCACTGCTCTGAGTGACTTGGCAGATGTAGAGGGGATCTGCAGCAGTTATTAAAATCTCATTTAATGAGGTCTCATTAAAGTGTGTTATTTACATTCTCTTCCAGTCTTTTTCAAGGGTACCTATCGAATCACTGTAGCCAGTCGAATGCCTATATTAATTGCTGGTAATGTAACAGCTGTGCATATGAAGTTTAGACCCCGACATACCTAAATGACAATCAAACTGTCATTTTATCATTCTGTCTTTCTGCACGGAGTCTTTCGCCACATTTAAAATTGCAGGAGGTATATAATTTTGTTCTTAATGTGCCTATTATTTCATCCACTATATCAGAATATATCTGAACTGGAATTCAGTTCCTCTGAATGCGTAATGTGACAGATCAGATAGGCATTAATTCCTATCAGCTCAATCTCAATCAGATAAAGCTCAATCAGCTCCCTTGTTCAATTGTCAGTGCACTGGTCATTTGCGAAATCTTTTCAGTGCAATGAAAAGTTCCCAGAATGCAATGCAAAAAATCAGGGAGCATCGGTGCTCCCTATGTTCCCTTACTGGAAATCACGTGACATTTTTGAAGCCATTTAACTGAAATTGCATGAGCAAACTATATATATATACTGTATATATATACATATATAAATATTAGGGCTGTCAAAATTAACGCGTTAATAACACGTTAACGCAAATTCCTTTTAACGGCACTAATTTTATTAACGTGCGATTAACGCAGCGCGCATTTTCTGTTTGACCCTTGGCCTTGCCCGTAGTTTGAGAAAGTAAACGATGCAGCAGCAAACAGAAATGGAGAAATAAATAGGTCTTCTGAACGTAAAATTCATATATAAAACGATGTCTGGTGGTTCTGTCGACAAGACTAAAGTGATCTGCATTTATTGTCGATATGAATTAAGCTATCACCGCAGCACGTCGAGTTTAAAATATCACTTGAAGCGAAGCATACAACTGACGCAGAGAGCTCTCCTCCTCGCGGCAGACCACACTAGATTGTTTTCATCAGAGACGGATGGACAACTTCACAAGCAACAGACTCACCACATCGATAGCTAAATGGGTGGCTACAGCATGTAGGCCAGTTAATGTAGTGGAGGACGAGGGTCTACTTGAAATTATTCGCATCGCATCTAACGATTACACATATGAACTACCTTCGAGAGCCACTGTTACAAGCAAGATTCACGACTCTTACGAAGAGGAGAAAGCGAAAGTCGAGGAGGCGATAAGACAGACAAACACGGTTGCGCTCACCAGAGATTACTGGACTTCCCTCAGTAACCATAGCTACCTGGGGGTCACGGCTCATTATTTTGACACACTGGAAACTACGGTCGCACGCTTTGACCGTCATGAAGACAGACGAGAGGCACTACGCTGACGTTTGCGCTGAGCACTTTCTGCAGGTAGCCAGACAATCCAATATTGAATTCAAAATTAGCCCACTGACCACCGATAGTGCACGCAACATGATTGCCGCGGCCAGGCAGCTTCCATTCGAGCATACGCCTTGCATTGCACACAGCCTCCACCGAGCTATCACAGTTGCGAAAATGTAAACATGCTTGTGTAAGTAAATAGCTCAGTGCAGAGAAAGAAGTAATGGGAACATGTGTTTTTCCAGTTTTTTTTCATGTGTTTAATAGACATGTACAAGTTCTTTGAAAAACATCTATGACCTTTGAAACATGTCTAGTCTCCATGCTCTATGTTGAGTATGGTTTCACTAATAATAAACAATATACATTTGCATAAAGCATCAATATTTGTCCATGCCCATGTTGATTAGAGTATTAAAAACTTGAAAAGTATTCATTTAAGGTACATTTATAATGGATAAAAATGTGCGATTAAGTTGCGATTAATCACGAGTTAACTCATTACAATCATGCGATTAATCGCGATTAAATATTTTAATCGATTGACAGCCCTAATATATATATACTGTATATACAGTATATGTACATAAAAAGTGCTTGCTCGGCAGGGAACACAATCTACTTAACATTTAATATTTGACTAAATTTATAAGCGCATATGTAACAGAAAAAAACTGTAATAAAGTGTTCTACATAATGCACTGGAAAAAAAATTGAGCCATAGATACAGCATGTAAGGATGGCACAAAGACTTCAGAAACGATCGTTGCTGTTTCAGCTCTGTTTCTTCAACATGAGCACGCACTACTCACACGTCGAATAAGGCATCTATGTACTTGTAGCGAGGAAGGCGGGACGAGAGCCGTGGGGCATGAAGGCGGGGCCGGTGGCGTGAGTGATAATGAGTATAAGCTGTACGCGCACCGGTCCCGCATGCCTCACGGGGGAGCTAGGGAGCATAAGAGGACGAGCGACGGGACTGCCGACGAGAGAGGACCCGGGCCCGGAAGTTAAGTGGAGTTTGTTTGTGTTTGTTTGGCCGGCAGTCGGCCGCGAGGGGCTGCCGGCCTGTTTTATTATTGTTTATTTACTTTCACGATTAAACGTTTATTGTTTGAATGATACCGGTTCCCGCCTCCTTCCTTCCGTTTTATTGAGCTTTATTACAGTACATAAAATCAGTGGTCTAAACTCACACGATTGAATAGAGGTGGGAACTAATCTGTATATTCATGAATCTACATATACTAAATGAAGCAAGTAATTTTAAAGGTACAGTGCGGGATGTTTTGTATGATCTATTAACAGAAATGCAATATAACATACAAAACTGTGTCTTTAGATGTGTATAAAAACCTTACGTAATGAAAAGTTATCTTTTTATTACCTTAGAATAAACCAGTTGTATCTACATAGGGAGCGGGCCTATCTACATGGAATTTGTTATGTTGCGCAGCCATGTTTTGTACAGTAAGCTCTAACGGACAAACAGCTCTACAGAGCGCGTTTCGTATATGTTGGTCTTCGTGTGTGTTTTTAGACGCAGCTTGCGTCATCACTGAGTTGAAGACGCACAAAGTAGTAAGTCGTAGTACGGAGAGAAGGAGGAGTAGTCGTCGTCGTCTAGCTGAAGCAATTGATTTTTCTGTCTTAGAAGTTTTGATAAAATGGAGGACCATGCGTATTGTGCACAAGAGCCGTCAGAGCGTGAATCTCCGTCGTCAAAGAAGCGCAAACGTGATGCTGCCAGACGAATTAGAGACAAACGGCGGCATAAATCCAGGATAAACATCGGTGTATCTATTACCAGATGGAAGGCACTGTTGAAAGACAAATGTTTTCAAGGCGACGCCGAAGTTGCCTGTTTTCTGCTAGACTGGTAAGATAATTCAACATTTTCAATGTTTCCACTTTTTCAATGTTTACCAAACAACTGTTTTGTTGAAACGGTAACGTTAGCATTTTATACAAATGGCCATATAACCTCCGAATAATAATGTTTTTCCGTCCCTGCGGTACGTACTCCGGTTGTTCCTGACTTTACAAAGGGGGAGACAAACGTCTACTAACTTACACCTAACTGCCTATGTCGCTGTCAGATCAAACGCTTTGAACAGCGTTGCTATTTACGATTAGCTAACTTTAGTTACTTCACTACTCTCAGCGTGTACTAGATAGCACGCAAGAAATATATCTAATTATAGAATTGTAACAGTAACTTTCGCAATAGAATACATGTTAAATGATTAATTACGTTAATATATTGCCTTACCTGCTTGTATCACTGCTATCCGCTGTCTCAGTAGACGACATCTTTTGTTACTGTTGCGGCCACTGTCGTAATTCGAAAGGGAGGGGTGGGCAAATGACTCCGAGATTCGTTGCAAAACTATAATACAACGCTAGTGGCCGCTGATTTTCAAGAACTGCGCCTTTAAGGCAAGAAAAAATTGGTATCACATGAAAAACTTTTATGTATGCTATTTTAATGCTTAAAGATCAGTTTTAAGTGATAAAATTATAGAATGCAGTGGGACTTTAAGCAGTCACGTCACAGTAAAATAAGTAATAAGTGTAAAATGTGTTTTGAGCTAAGGTCCTTAGCAGTGACCGAACCTGTGTACTGTACAAGATATACTGATCTACGACCTATAGGGAGCTAGAGAGTTGAATAAGACAGCGTTTGTCTGTTGTTCTCATTACTATTTACAGAACACCAGCCCATCACACAAAATCCCTTTATTAATTTTGACCAAGGTTTACACAATATTTTGTTACTGTTAATTGTTGGTGACTTTAACATCCACATTGACATGGAAAAAGAGTCATTACTAATTACGTTTATTGATAACTTAGAACTTAAATAAAATAATTAAATGCTGCTACAGAGCCGATGAATAGAGTTTTGTCCAGCACTCTTTAAACCGGGAATTGTGACTTCCTTTCATGTAAGGAGAAAACATCTTAACCATGTTATAATAATAACATTTTGAAACATCAATGAAAAGGTGCATAGGTGGAATCATAAAAAGAGGCAGGGCTCTAGACTGCGACCAAAATGCTCGCAAATGCAACCGTTTTTATAACGTGTGAGGTAAAATTTCAGAGGGTCGCATTGGTGCGAGTGCGTAAAACAAATTTTTGCCCAGCCTAAGATTTATATTAACATTTTATGTGATTTACGAGTGGTGAATGATACGCTTGTGATTAGTGCAGGAAAGAGCGAGCAGAGAGCTCGTTCACTCCGTCTGTCTCCAAACTAAAGTGTGTGTTTGACTTCATTCGTTGTTGCGCAGACCGAACAGCATAAAAGCATTGCTGGACAGAGCGCGCCATATGCTTTTAAAATGCTCTCACGGAACATTGATGTCACATTCCGATCATTCTGTGCAGCACTTAATGAAGTCGAACACGTTGGTTTCTGAACTGTCTCTCTCCCTCACATTTTAATCAAAAGCAAGGTCGGAAGTCAGAATCAATATTTCACGTGGCGCACTCAGAGAATATTTTTATTATGTTATAAACATAATGTCAAAAACATGTTGCCTTTTCTTCCCTGACAAGTGTTCCGCACATGCAGCTGACATAAAGGAAAAATCCTATCCAATGAAGTGTTTTCTGTCATGGTCCTGCCTCCTTGTTTCGTGATTTTCCGGTCTAGTGGCAGGATCATGACAGATCCCTTATGTTTAGTGTAGAGAGAGACATGACATTGTTTGTTTTGACTTGCCATGCTCTCTCTCTGGTCTCATCTTTGGCCCCGCCCCTCTCGTTGTCTCGTTACCTTTCCATCAGTGTTCCATCCCCTACACCTGTTCCCTTGTTAATTATCCTTTGTTTGTCTCCCTATAAAATGCCCTCATGTTCATTGTCCTGTGCTCGTTCGTTGTGCTTCTGTGGCTATGTACCTTGTACGTTGTGTCACCTTGGATATTACCATAGTCAAGTAAGTCTAGTTTAGTGTTAGTTTATTGTAGTCTTGTCAAGTGTTGTGTTTACTCCTTGTCAGTTTTTGTTCCTGTTTTGCTTGTTATATTATTTCCCTGATTATCTTTTCTTGTTTTCCCCATCGTGGGTTTTTGTTTTGTTAATATGTTTATTATTAAAGTCTTGTTTTTTTACCCCCTTACCGCTGCCTGCACTTGGGTTCTTCCTCTCGCTGTCCCACCCCTCGGTCGTGACAGTATTCCTGACAGTTTTCCGTGTTAACTTCTATCTTTTGCGATGTCCTAACAGCTGTGAAAAACAAACAGCGCGTCAATGTCAGCTAATGTCCGACGCAATGACTCATTTGAACCAATTAATTTTGTTGAAACAACTCCTATATCAAGCACTGAACTTACGAGACTCGCTGTCTGAACCCATCAAGTCCGTCACTCAAAACACCTCAGAATACAAGTGTGCTTAGACCATTTAACAAGAGTGGTTAGTAATAATTCGTATTTAAAGTTTATTTATGACAATGTGTAGTAAAGTACATATATAATAATTTAGTTCTGAGTTACTTTTGAGTTTTGAGCTTGCTAATTTGATTTAATTTTATGTGGTAAAAATAAAGGCAGTGGCAAAATTACAGCTTTTTGTAAAGAGGGCAATAAATGAGGATTGTGAAGAGTGACAGGTTATATTTGTGTCATATCATTTCATAGCCAATATATAACTTGAATAATAACTAAATAATAACAACTGTATAAAATAACAAATACAACGTTTCTTTGCATTTATTTTGGATTTATTAGGCTCGCAAGTGTTAAAGCGCAAATATGAAGTGGTCTATAGCCGACTATTTTAAAAGACAGAGTGACAAATTAACAGAACGATTCATCAACTGAGGTCATTATGCAAGGTCTTTATCAGAATCAGAATCAGAAAGAGCTTTATTGCCAAGTGTGCTTGGACACACAAGGAATTTGTCTTAGCGATAGAAGCTTCCAGTGCACATACAGGTTAAAAAAGTGACAAGGCACAGGTAACAAAACGTAAAAAGTAAATATGTGAGAGACAATACACATTTGACAAAATGGACAATATTAGACAAAAGGACAAGTATATTAACTAGGCAGTATATTGTATGTACAGATGTGCTATATACAAATTATACTGTGTTATATATAAGTTATGCAGGGGAATGTGGATAGCTGAATATTATATAAATTACTATATGATTACTATAATAAATGGTGCGACCAAATGGTAAGTTGGTTCGACGAACTGAGAAAGTGGTCTAGAGCCCTGAGAGGTATTTTTAAATACATCGACGAGTGTTTCCAGTTACTTTAGCGGCATCTAGTGGTGAGGTTGCGAATTGCAACCAACGGCTCACTCCACCCCTTCCCCCCTCCCATTTGAAGCACCAGGGTGGCTGACACAGGACTAAGATGTCATCACGTTTTTGCTTTGCCGAAGGAGATAACATATTTACGAAACGCACTCTATAGAGCAGTTTGTCCATTTAGGGCTACTGTAGAAACAACATAGTGAATTGCATGTAAGAGGACCCTCGGTGTATGTAGATAGAAATAGCTCATCCTAAGGTAATAAAAACACAACGCTTCATTATGTAAGGTCTTTACATCTGAAGACATAGTTATGTATGTTATATTGCATTTCTGTCAATAGATCCTCCACAAAATTACACAGTGAAGAAAATTTCAATAGAAATCGATTCGAACTGGAGGTTTCCTGTAGACCTGCAGGTTGCCTACATTACCTAATTTTTCACCAGGGAACCAGGGCAGGGTTCAGAGCAGTTTGTCCATTTAGGGCTACTGTAGAAACAACATAGTGAATTGCATGTAAGGGGGACCCTCAGTGTATGTAGATAGAAATAGCTCATCCTAAGGTAATAAAAACACAACGCTTCATTATGTAAGGTCTTTACCTCTGAAGACATAGTTATGTATGTTATATTGCATTTCTGTCAATAGATCCTCCACAAAATTACACAGTGAAGAAAATTTCAATAGAAATCGATTTGAACTGGAGGTTTCCTGTAGACCTGCAGGTTGCCTACATTACCTAATTTTTCACCAGGGAACCAGGGCAGGGTACCCTCTTTATTTCAGTTACGTAGTGTCCTGCAGGACAGTTTCCACATGCCTTCTCGTGTGGCCAAGATGCCCCTTCTATAAATTAGTTCAACCCTGTGATAATCTGCTTCTTTTGTTTATCTTTAAATCAAAGGTTGGTGGTAAAATACAGTACCAGTTTTACAGTGTGGCAATTGACTACTATTGTCCTTGCCTGACGTTAAGCATAATTTATGGTTGTGCGTAGGACCTACGCCAGGAGTCTTCAACTAAAATTGCTTGAGGTCCAGTAAACGAACCCTCCTTACCAGCCGAGGTCCGGACAATTAAATACCTAAAAATATGAATAGATGTTTTTTTTATGTCTATACGATGGCATAACAATGTCTGACAACAATATAATGAAGGAAAATGTGCAAAATGCCCTAATCTCTAAACCTGCACTGAACATACATTCATTTCAACATTAACAACTTTAAAAGAAAACTAAATTGTTTTCTGCTGAACTGAGATGAACAAATAGCAGCATCAAGTTGCGACTGATCATCCTCTGATAGCATTTCAGCTCTTCTGGTGGCTGTTGCAGCTGAAAGGGGGTTTGTGTCATATTTTATTTTAGTTCATGTCTTTATTTTCCTTCTAAAAGTGTTTCACAGAAACCTCCATGCACTCTTTTCCCATCAGTAAAGGGCTTTTTATGTTTTCCTAAAATACGCTGTATTCTTAGTGAACATTCATATATCTGGTTGTTGGGCGGTAAGTGAGTGAGGGAGGGAGGACCCGATTAGATCGCTCCTACTGGGCATTGAGCTCATATATTTTCCGTGTCCTTACCTCGGACTGCTGCGTGTAAGTTTCTTCAAAGTGTCTCTGTCTAATTTCATAATGCAGTTTAAGGTTTCCAATTTTGACAACCGCAACAGACTCCGAGCAAATGAGACAAACCGGCCTCGTGCATCTCGATGCAGGAAGAATAAATGCAAATCTCTCGACCCATTCATCTCGGAAAACATGGTTTTCAGCGTCAACTTTTCTAACTTTTGAAAAGGACATTGTTTTTCAGTCACTGAGAGTTACATCTGTCTGTGCACTGTGCAGCGAGTCTGTCTCGGCTCTCTTCTCTCCACGACGTTGACGTCTTTACGTAGCAACAGTGCGCATATGTTAACTGTCCGTGGCACCGTAGGACCCAAACTGCTACTGAGCGGACCTTGATGTGCCTGCTATAAATTTGATTGCATTAGAAAATAATGTTAGGCGTTTATTTATTTATTACGTCAAAAGGCTTTGAGGTCCGGACGGACGCATCTCGCGGTCCGCATTCGGACCGGAGTCCGCTAGTTAGTGACCCCTGACCTACGCCATAGGCTGTGCGTAGTTCTGCTTAGCCAGACGTGCACCTCTCCAAAAATGTAACAACACGTCAACTCAACACAGGCCCTACGCGGACCGCAAACGCTGTGATTGGTCTGTTTGAACCCCTCTCTCAGGTAAAAAAAAACTCAGCGATAGCGTCATGTTTTACTCAAATGCATTTCCGAATGAATTATTTAAGTAAATTATTGTGCTTCTGTATTTAACATCTCAAGCTACAACAAAAGTGACTGTTTACTTGCAGCTATCACAGCTAATGCTTCTCAAACGAGATGCTTGGTTACACAAACAACATGCGCCTCATGTATAGATTGGCTCTTACGAGTGTGTGTAAGCAAAAATCCACAGCAATGGGCAGATACATACTTTTGCTTGTCCGAGTGATGCATGTTTTTGGAAATAGAAGCCATTCCTGTCGCTTGTAACGCATTTGGATGTTGAAAGGTGCTCTTTTATATGTCAATGACATTAATTAGACATTGTTTACAAGGTGGAGATATGAAACTGTTAAGCTGCGCAACATTTCAAGATTTTTTGTGATTTATAGATTTCACATCTAAGAGAGAGGCGAAGGCTAGGCACGTTTTCTGTGCGTACGTTCATTCTATGAATCACACCTACGCACTTTGAGAAATTATCATAGAATCTAATTTAGGATGGTATCTAAGCAGCATTTTATAAATAAGGCCCATCATGTCTTAGCTACAAGTATTTTGGACTTATGACGTGTATGCGGGAGAGAAACTGAATGTCTACTGTTGCTGACTCTTTGCCTTCACATGCAATTAAATAAAATTTTATTTTTTACAATTGCATTGCATCAAAGCAGCTACATTGCGTATGGATGTCAATTACGCTGATAGTATGTCAAGGTTTACAGTAGGGCTGCACGATATTCAGAAAATATGCAATATGTGGTTTTGTTGTTGAATATTGCGATAACGATATTTCTTGCGATATAACATTTCCTAGGGAAATGTTATTTTTATTAGCTATTTTTTATTATTTATATATGTAATTATCATACTGAAATAAACAGGTAATAGATATTCTTCTGATGTAATTAAATCTAATACAGGCTAAAAAAAAATAATCGAGGAAGAGGCAAACATTTAGACTTAACACTACAGTGTGTGTTCAATTCAACAGGACTTTTGTTTTAGACAATTCTATTTATTGATTTAAAAAAAACAAAAAAAAAACAATCACATCAATTTAAATTATATTCTTGTACATAAGGACAAATGTTACAAGCAAAAAAAAAAGAAATAATAATAATAATATGGGTAAGGGAGGGGTTCTAGATGGGGAGCATATCAATACTTATCGTGTATCTTTGTTCAAAATATGAAAGGAAAGGTCTCCAGACTTTGAGGAATCTGTTAATAGAGCTCTGCAAAGAATACCTCAATTTCTCTAACTTTAAATATGCCATGACACTTTCTACCCATTTGCTATGTGTTGGTGATTTGTTCGACTTCCACTGCAGCAATATAAGCCTTCTAGCCAGCATAGATGAGAAAGCCAGTGCGTCTGATTGACCTGGTGGGAGTGTAAGGTTCTCTGGTATCACACCAAATATTGCTATTATTGGCACCAGTTTTATCTCCTTTTCACACATACAGTATATGAGAAAGTCTCAAACACAGCAGACCAAAATGTTCCTAGAACTGGACAGGTCCAAAACATATGAATCAAGGTGGCCTCGTCTCTATGACATCTACAACATATCGGGTCTGTTCCTGGGAACATTCGTGCCAGCTTACTTCTAGAGAGGTGTCGCCTATGAATTATTTTGAACTGCAATAGTCCATGTCTGACACAAATAGATGTTGAGTGGATTCGCTTAACTGCTATCCGCCAAGTTTCTTCAGGGAGTTCATACCCAAAGTCCTCTTACCACTATGCCATTAATAAGTCCAAAGATGGAGATGTCACTCTTTGGATCATACTATACACTTTGGATATCAAACCTCGCTCAGATATACTCAGATCGAACAGTTCCTCGATCCAACTTTGAGAAAGAGGGATCTATAAATCAATGAAATATTTTTTTACAAAACTTTGCACTTGTAAATATGTAAAGAAATTAAATTTGGGGATATCAAATGCTTTCGTCATATGTTCAAAGGAAATAAAACTGTCGCTTTGGAAAAAATCTTGTAAAAGAGTCCTTTTTTAGACCATACCTGAAATGTATGGTCAATTAAAGATGGTGGAAACAATGCATTAAGAGTAATGGGTAACAGGGAAAGAGCTTTTTCTTGTTTAAAATGTGACCTAAACTGAGCCCATATTTTTAAAGAATTTTTCACAAGTGGGTTATTTGTCAGATACTTTCTATTAAGTGGTAGTGGGACACAGAGCTTCGACAGCAACGAGCCTGGTCCACAAGAAGCCTGTTCTATCTCCACCCAGATAGGTTCATTACCTTGATTCGAATGTTTTGCCCAATGAATAAGCTTGTCCATATTACATGCCCAATAGTAATACATAAAGTTGGGCAATGCCAGTCCACCTTCATCTTTCTGTCTTTCCAAAAATGCTTTCCTAATTCTTGGAATACTTTTATTCCATACAAAAGAAGAGAGATGTTTATCCAACTCTATGAAAAAAGATTTAGGGATAAACAGTGGGACATTTTGAAATAGGAATAGGAACCTTGGAAGGACCGCCATTTTAATTACATTTATTCTAGCTGCTAGTGAAATAGGTAATAAGGACCATCGATTTAAATCTGTTTTCATTTTTTCCATAATTGCATTGTAATTACCTCTAAATAACTCTTTGTACGTATTTGTCACTAAAATTGCCAGATACTTGAATGAATCATAAGTTATTTTAAATGAAAACTTATTAAGATCTAGCTGTCTTGCCTCTATATTGATTGGAAATAGTATATTTTTATTAAAATTAATTTTATATCCTGATATTTCTCCAAAGCGCTTTATAAGTTATATTACTTTAGGTAGAGACATATCTGGGTTGGTTACATACACTACTAGATCGTCCGCATATACTGAAATCTTGTGGGTGCTCCCATTTCTAGTTATACCCAAAAAATCTTTCTCTTTTCTTAAGGCTATAATTAGGAGTTCCATTGCTATATTAAATAGCAGTGGAGACAGAGGACAGCCCTGTCTTGTACCCCTATGTAGACAGAAATAGTCTGATATTACCCTATTAGTCCTTATACAGGTTGTTGGCTGTGCATAAAGTATACTGATCCAGGTACGAAATCTAGATCCAAACCCAAAGTTTTCAAGGGCTGTGAACAAATACTTATATTCAATACGATCAAAAGCTTTATGCGCATCTAATGATAACAGGACCTCTGGTAAATTTGAGTTCCCTTTCTGTTGGTCTCTCGACGTTGTGTCGAACTGACAGAATGGGGTTTGTCTTGAGAACCTATCATCTTCTGAGTATTTAGAAAAGGCCAATGAAAATTGGCGAATGAAATTTGCATGCCAGGCTCCTCCCCGGATGTCCGGGTATAAGAGGGAAGCCGGCGTGCTCGTTCATTCACCTTTTGTTCTTCAGAGCCTACGCATCTGGTGAGCTTCTCTACGATCTTGGTGATCATTCTTTCTGCTGGAATCTACGACGTGGACAGCGGACGGTCCCTTCCTGCAGTGACTCTCCCCTGGGCGTCTCGGCAGTTCCGGAGGTGTTCGAGCAAATTTCCTTTTCTAAAAGAGCAAATTTCTCCAGCGTGGCTTGTCCCGCTGTTCTCATGGGTGCAACACACTCATCGAGGAGGGGGACGGACACAATGCCTGCTTCCAGTACGCTGGGGCAGACGTTGTGGATACGTCCTGCCCGCACTGCGGGCGGTGACGATTCAGACGTTGCGTCACAGGTGGCTGTGTTCCCACGGGACTCAGCCACCACCTCGTTTGCTCCCCGTTCCGTGGCGGCAGGACTACGGCCCTGCCGTCCGCTATGGCAAGCAGCGAGGGTGATATGAGGATTACTGTGAGCGATAATCCGCCAGCCACGTCTCGCTCGCTGACCGTTCCCCAAAGAGACGGTCCGCCGTCTTATTCCTCAATCACGTATTCGGACACGATGCGTGTGATGAGGATGTCTCTTGCAGCATCGGGGGGTGACGTACTGCCATCCGACTCCGACGATTCCGGGCTCCCTCCCTCGGGGGGTCGAGCCCAGGAAAAAGCGACGTGTGAGATGTCGGCCATGCTTTCCCGGGCCGCCGTGAGTGTTGGGTTGCAGTGCCCCACTGCCTCTCCCGGCGCTCGGCGCTGGCTACATGGCGCCTCGGGTTTGAGCGCGGCTCCAAGCCGCGCCCGCCCCAGTGCCGTGTTTACCGGAAGTGCATGAGGAACTTTGTAAGACCTGGAACGCCTTCCCGGCACGTTTCACGTCAAACAAAGTTCTGTCACCCTCTCTTCCCTCGAGGTTGAGACGGCTCGACCTAGACTCCCGTCCAAAGCATGTGGTGTCTCGGCATCTCTGGTGTCGAGAGCTTACATTGCGGCGGACCAAGCTGCCTCCTCTCTCCACGCTATGGCTCCTGCCAGACCAGGGCGTTGAGAGAGCTCCACGAGGGTAAGACCGACCCAGCGCTTATGCAGGAACTCCGCGCCGCCACCGACCTCGCTCTACGGGTGACCAAGGTGACCACGCGGGCCCTGGGTCGGACGATGTCCACACTTGTGGTCCATGAGAAACTCCTCTGGCCAATCCTTGCGCAGATGAGTAACGCTGAGAAGGTCCGCTTTCTCGATGCACCGGTCTCGCAAGGGGGGGCTGGTTGGTGTTACTGTCGAGCCGCAGCGGCCCCGCTCACCCCCCGCCCGTCGGGGGGTGGGCGCGAGACCCGCAAGCGGCCTACCCCGGAGGGTTCTCGACAGTAAGAAGCAGTCCTCCGTGCCGCAACTCGGCCGCCTCGGCCTTCGAGTCCCGTGCACTGTCTGCTTCCCAGCAGCCCTGGTCCTCTTCGACGCCCTCCAGCTCTGGGGCAGCCCCCCTGGAGGAGCAGCGAAGAGGAGACCATCGCCCCATCAGCAGCCGCGGCGAAGCGGCTGTCATGGGAAGACCTCAGTGGGATCGAGGCTACCATTGGGCCCGACCCCAGCCACATCGCTGGGAAGTCGGATAGGGACGGATCCTGCCCCGTCTCTCCATCTGCTGGCCCCCTCCGGGGGGCTAGCGCCCACTTACTCTCAAAAGAAAGAGAGTTTCCTCTCTCTCTGGGTTACCTCAGCCGCTCTCACCCTCTGCACGACGGTGAACGGCAACTCGACGTTGCGTCATGGCGAAGCGCAATGTCGAGTATAAACACCAGCCCTCAGGACTCTCAGTCAGACAGTGCGTTGAGCTGCGCAGTCGCCAGGCAGGAAAAACAGCAGAGCCGATCTCCTCCCTGGGGGACCTCCCCCGGCAAGGAATCCGTACTGCTAGCCATCGAACCACCCTTCGGGGGGACGATGAAAAAGATCGTACCTTAGTCCCCGTCTCATTCTGGGAGCCTGTCTGGCTTCCCAGGCTGTCAGACTGGCTAGGGAAGACGATCCGTCTCGGCTACGCGATCCAGTCGCCTCACGCCCGCCAAGTTCAGCATCTGATATACCTCAGTCAGAGGCTAGGATGTTCCCGTACTTCGGGCCGAGGCCGCCACCTTTCTGGTGAAGGGAGTGATCGAGCCCGTCTCACCAGCCGAGATGTTCAGCTGGTTTTACAGCCTGTACTTCATTGTCCCCAAGAAAGGCGGGGGGTTGCGCCCTATCTTGGGTCTGTGTGTTCTGAACAGGCACCTACACAGTAGCTGCCTTTCAGGTTGATCACGCAGAAGCGCATCCTGACGTCCGTCAGGTGTCAGGACTGGTTCATGGCAATTGACCTGAAGGACGCGTACTTCATGTCTCGATCCTCCCTCGACATCGGCCGTTCCGATGGTTCGTGTTCGAGGGACGGGCATATCAGTACAGGGTCCTCCCCACGAGTCTTTACGAAGGTCGTGGAAGCCGCCCTTCTTCCCCTTAGGGAAGGAGGTGTGTGGGTACTAAACTAGCTCGACGACTGGCTCAAGTTTGGCACACTCTCGAGATCGGTTGTGTACACACAAGGACCTGGTGCTCCGGCACCTAGATCGGTGGGGCTACAGGTCAACTGAGAAAAGAGCAAGCTCTCCCCGGTGCAGAGCATCCTCTTTCTCAGTATGGAACTCGACTCTGTCCTCACGAGCGGCCCCGCTCACCCCCCGGGGGGGGGGGGCGCGAGACCCGCGACGAGGAAGCCCGCACCCTCGCGGCCTCCCAGAGGCAGCGCGACTGACTAGCGCGCCCGATCAGTGTTGAACTGCCTGAAGATCAGACAGTCAGCGGTCCCCCTGTAACAAGAGGCTCCTGGGATACATGGCATCCTCGGCGGGGGTGGTCCCCCTCGGGTCGATGCACATACGACCGCTCCAACACTGGTTGCAGAGTCAAGTTCCTTGGAGAGCGTGGCACACCGGCAGCAGGCGTATGGTCACACGCTTTTCTGCTGACACACCCTAACCCCCTGGTCTCCATGACCTTCTTGCAGACAGGGGTCCCCTTTGGGATGCCTCCCTGCAAAGTTGGGGTGCCGTGTGCAACGGGCAAGCAGTGTCAGTGGACGGGCCCCCGCCTGCGTTGGCATTTCAACTGCCTAGAGTTGTTGGTTGTGCTACTTGCATTGAGGAGGCTACTACCTCTCGTGCAGGGAAGCACATGCTGGTCCGGTCGGACAGCACAGCTGCTGTGGCACTCACAGCAGCTAACATGACTCGCCCGACGCCTCCTCCTCTGGAGTCAGCAGGTGATCAGCTCCCTGCGAGCCACACACATCCCAGGCGTCCTGAACCAGACAGCCGATGCGCTCTCTCGTCAGTCGATGCCTCGCGGAGAGTGTCAACTCCCTTCCCGCGCAACTGGCTCATTTGGGGCAGTTCGGCCAGGCACAGGTGGTCCTGTTGCCTCCCCGGACTCCACCCATTGTCCGCTTTGGTACTCCCTGTCCGAGGTACCCTCGGCACGGATGCCCTTGCGCACAGCTGGCCGCGGGACAAGCGGAAGTACGCTTCCCCCCAGTGAGCCTCATTGCACAGGTCCTGTGCAAGGCCAGGGAACAGGAGCATCAAGTGGTACTAGTTACGCCCCTTTGGCCTAACCAGGACTTGTTCTCGGAGCTGAGGCTCTGACAGCAACTCCCCCCTGGCCGCTCCCCCTGGCGAACGGCTTCCCCAGGGGAAGGGGCACATTATGGCATCCCAGGCAAAACCTGGCTCCATGTCTGGACGGGACAAGGAGATCCTGAGTGACCCACCCCCGGTCCGGTTGGGACGTCACTCAGGCTAGGGCTTCGGCCACTGGGCGGCTATACGCCATAGGTGGCGCCTCTTCTCGTCCTGGTGCTCTTCTCGGTGAGAAGACCCGCGGAGTTGCTCGGTCGGGTTCGAGCTGTCCCGTCCTCAAAGAGAGACGGGGGAGTAACCTTTCCCCCTCCACACTGGGAATGTATGTAGCCGCTACGGCCGCTCATCATGACCCAAGTGCTGGGTAACCTCTGGGACAGCACGACCTGGTCATTAGGTTCCTAAGGGGCGCGAGAGGGTGACCACCTTATCCGCGCTCTGTACCCTCTTGCGACCTAGGTGGCGGGCCTTAAGAGGCCCCGCCCCCTTCGGGCCTCTCGGGGTTGCCGCTCTTTCTCAGTCTTGATAAAGACGGCTTTCCGCATGGCTCTCGCCTCCAAGAGGGTAGGGGATCTACAAGCTTCCTCTGTGTCCACAGATTGCCTAGAACTCGGGGCCGGGATTCTCAGGTTATCTTGAGACCCCGCCCCGGCTACGTGCCCGAGGTTCCCACCACTCTCCCGAGAGACCAGGGGAGGAAGACCCAACCTATCCGTGTTGTGTCCAGTACGCGCACGGCGCCTCTACTTGGACTGCACGCAGAGCCCAGAAGCTCTGAGCAGCTCTTTGTCTGTTTCGGAGGTCAGCAGGAGGGCTGTCTCCAAACAGAGGCTGGCGCACTGGATCGTGGATGCCCTCGTTAGGGCATACTGATCTCAATTCGCCCCTGCCCATTCGGAGTGAGGAAAGCACACCCCTCGTGGGAAGTGGCTCAGGGCGCCTCTCTGGCAGACATCTGCAGAGCTGCGGGTTGGGCTATGCCTAACAACTCCATGAGGTTCTAATACCTACGCGCGGAACCGGTGTCAGCCCGCATCCTGGCAAGGTGTGGGACCGGCAGCCGGTAGGGCGTACGCCTGCGGAAGCCTTTCCCCCTCCGGGGGGAGCAGTGGCGATCCCGCCTCACTTCTTTCCCCTCGGGTAAAGAACAGGCATTCCATCCATCACTAAGCACCCTTCCAGGGGACAGGCTGGGCAGAGCAGCCCTGCCCCCTTAGGCCGGGGAACAGTTGAGTTATCTCCCACATAGCTCTAACCGGACCTAGTGCTCCAGACGTGGTAACCCCCCCTCCGTGGGCTGTTCCGTCTGATGTATCCTCATGAATGGTTCCCACCTTGGCAACCCATGACCTCCCCAGGTGGACTCCCACCTTGCGGTTAACTCCTGCAGTCCGCACATTCCTCCCATGAGTTCTCCCCTGATGGTGAGACCATGTGGTGTCTCCACTAATTCCTCCCTACGGTAGGTAGTGGCCTCTGCAGCGTTTTTCCCCCCCAGGGGGGAATAATGCTTACCCAGTGGCCCGTACGGTGCCGGGCGGCTTCTCGCCATTTAGAGAATCAGGCCTCCGCCCGTGACGGCCGGCGTTAGGGGGCTTCCCAACTTTTTGTGGAAAGCTCTGGGTCCCCCTTCCTCTCCACTGGAAGGTCATAATTTCGCGCTAGCGTGTTCGTCTGACTCGCCCAGGCCAGTCAACGTCGCTCCGCAGAGATTGTGACGCGGCTCAGTGCTGTGGCGTTTTCCATAGGAACCCCATTCTGTCGGTTCGACACAACGTCGAGAGACCGACAGAAAGGGAACGTCTTGGTTACGGATGTAACCTCGGTTCCCTGATGGAGGGAACGAGACGTTGTGTCCCTCATGCCACAACACTGGCCGCCCACCCCAGCGGTCGGGGGAGGATGCTTTAGGCTCCTCAGACCAACAGGTGAATGAATGAGCACGCCGGCTTCCCTCTTATACCCAGACATCCGGGGAGGAGCCCGGCATGCAAATTTCATTCGCCAATTTTTATTGGCCTTTTCTAAATACTCAGAAGATGATAGGTTCTCAAGACAAACCCCATTCTGTCGGTTCGACACAACGTCTCGTTCCCTCCATCAGGGAACCGAGGTTACATCCATAACCAAGACAATTTCTTTTGAATACATTATATTGAATAATCCTCGTTAGGGATGTAACGATTCACCGTGAGCCGGTTGAAAATCGGTTATAATGAGTGACGATTCAATTCGGTTGAGGCTTGAACTGAATCGCAATACATTTTTTGAACAGCAGGGGCCGCTCTTTTCACTGCAAACCTAAACGTGGATGCTGATATTTCTTAAATGCAAAAAAATCCAAGAAAAGCACAGACAGTATTAGTTTGTTTATATTAAAGAGACTTTTTCTATTATTAATTTGTTATAAAATCGCAGTTTACTTTTGTTATTTGAAATAAAACATTATTTTATTATGCAAAGAAACGTAAAGCATTTAAGAAGTAATGCAAGGGAAGTTGTTCATTTCTAATTTGTTTCAACTCATTTTTTAAAAATAAATCGTGAGTAAATCGTGAATAAATCGCATCGTGAGATCAGAATCGTGAATCGCATCGCATCGTGAGCTGAGTGAATCGTTACATCCCTAATCCTCGTAAATTACTTGAGAGCTGCCTTCCAGCTATGAATCCAGTTTGGTCTTTGTGTATAATAGACTGCATAACAGGATTTAGCCTCATTGCCAAAATCTTAGTTAATATCTTGTAATCATTTGATAGCAAACTTATAGGGCGGTATGAGTCGCATTTTTGCCGATCTTTCCCTTTTTTATGTATAACTGTAATCATAGCCTGCGACATCGTAGGTGGTAACAACTTTAGTTCCATTATTTCCATAAACAATTCTTTCAGGATTGGTGACAATTCATGTGAAAATTTCTTATAGAATTCAATTATAAACCCGTCAGGGCCTGGCGCTTTTCCACTTTTCATTAATTTAATAGTTTGTTCTACCTCAACTATTGAGATGGATTCTTGAAGATTCGTTCTATCTTGTTCACTAATAGTAGGTATGCCTAATTCAGATTTACTGAAACACAATACAAATACAAATTACTATAACCGCCTTGTCGCATGGTTCTGAAATATATAGTTCCTCATAAAATTGTTTAAACCGTTCATTAATGCTAAGCTGATCAGTGGTTACTCCCTGTGCCATCTGAATTTCAGCTATATAATTAGCCTCATTTTACTGTCTTAACTAATGCGACAATATCTTGCTAGCCTTTTCACCATATTCAAATTCCTGTTGTTTAGATCTCAAAACATAGTGTCTCCTCTTCCTCACTTGTTAAGGTATCAAATTCTGACTGCAATATTCTTCTTTCCTTATATAAAGCGATAGTGGGGGATCTAGAATGTTTTTGATCTATTACGTTTATTCTTGAAATAATCTTTTTAATTCGTTCCATTTTTTTCTTCTTCATACCCACACTAAATGATATTATTTGGCCTCTCAAGAAGACCTTCATAGTTTCCCAGAGGTTGCAATATGACATACCTGGCGTGCAATTTGTTTCAAAAAAAATAATCTAACTGATTATCTAGAAAATTAACAAACACATCATCTGCCAGTAGTCTAGAATTAAGTCTCCAAAAACTCTGTGATGGTTTGTTATTGGGGAAATATAGAAATACAGAAATATATACATGATTTGAGTGTCTGTAACATTATTTTGTCTATACAAATAAAATCAATCCTTGAATAGCTCTGGTGGGCTGCAGAAAAAAAAGAATATTGACTTGATACTGGGTTCTTATATTTCCATGCATCAACCAAACCATAAGTTTGCAAAAACTTATTGACACATCGAGCTGATTGACTAAGTGGCCTGGATGATGCTTCTGATCGGTCCAACGGGTGAAGTATACAATTAAAATCGCCTTCCAGAATAAGTTTGTAACTATCCAGATATCGAATTTGTGCAAAGAGCTCTTTAAAAAAATGGACATTGTCCCAATTGGGTCCATATATGTTTATCAGCAACACTTGTTGGTCGAATAATTTCCCTTGAACAATAACATAGCGGCCCTCTTTATCAGCTATCACCTATGACTCTTCAAATGTTACATCTCTATGTATTAATATGGCAGTCCCTCTGCTCCTACTTGTAAATTTTGAATGGAAAACTTTATAAAAGCCGCCTCTTTTTAACTTATTAATATCCTTAGGAATCAAATGTGTTTCTTGTAAGTATACAATAGATGCTTTCTGCTTAGAGATATGAGAGAAGACTTTACTTCGTTTTATTGGATGGTTAAGGCCCCGACAATTCCAACTTAGAACTACTGTACTACCTCCTTTTGCCATATGTGATTACACTTAACAACATAGTATATATGCTCCAGGGAGAGGTTACATAAAAAAATAATAATAGTAACAGTAATACTAATAATAAAACCATATACAAAATATACAACTTAAGCCGGCCTTTGAGAAAAAACAAAAAGGCTGCTAGCACTACCAGTTGTTCCAAATCAATCACCTCACTGATTTAAACTCCAATCCAAAATGTACAACATAACACAACCTTATATAAACATAACATTATCACAAGCTGCATTTCCCTTATTAACAGTAATACATAGATAAATGCAGTTCTATAGTCTACATATGTAAAGAACATTTTTTTTTAAGTTTATACCAGTCAACAGACATTATCTTAAATATTTATGCCATCAATAAGACGCCAAACAAGTTCTGAATTATATCAGTTTAGCTCACCATACGTTGCTTATCAAAAGATGGCACGGCAATTGCATTAAGATTTCAGAGTGTCCCTCACAAAGCCCATAGCCTGCTTTGGATCTTTATAGCTCTGCCTCACTCCATCTTTTGTAGTAACCCTCAGCTCCGCCGGGTAAAACAGACCATATCGTACACCTTCACTTCGTCGGAGTAGACCACGTACCTCATTGAAAGCTGTCCGCTGTTTTATAACCTTTTGGGTGTAGTCGGGCTGAAGACGTATTTTTTCCCTGTCCGATAGTCTCCCTTCTCTGTGAGGCTTTCTTAAGCACCATCTCCTTCTCCTGGAGATAATGAAACTTCACAATTATTGCCCTTGCTGGTTGATCTTCTCCTGATCTTAGTCTCAAGGTTCTGTGTGCACGATCTATCACGGGGGCCTTATCAAGCTGTAACGTGTCCTTAAGCAGTTCGGATATGAAGTCGTGCATATGCTTCCCTTCCTCTCGCTTTTCCTTCACTCCTGCAATGCGTAGATTATCACGCCGAGATCTGGCCTTGAGATCCTCATTTTTTATTTCCAGTGCAATTACGTCTTGTTTAAGTTTCGTCACTTCTCGTTGCAGGGTGCTCACGATATCCGAATGCCCATTCTCCGTTTCCTCCAGGGAAATCACCCGCGTCTCCAGTGTCTCTTATACATTCTCGTACCTGCCAGGTCCATCGCGGCCCCAAACTCCTCTCTCAGTTGCTCACATTGCATCTTTATCTCTGTGGCCTGGGCCTCTGCTTTTTCATCTATTCTCCGAAGTAGCTCTGTTTTAAGCAGTCTTATTTCACGGATAATGCTCTCTTGGTTAGTGTCAGCGCTTTCCACTACTTCCTCCACAGCGCTCTCCGTAGCCTTATCTTTTTTGCTACGGGTACCGGGCATGTTCGATCGAGTAAAAAGTAAGTTAGACAACTGATTACTCAAAACTTTTTCTTAAAACAGTCTCTACTCCTAAACTACATTAACATAAAGTGGGATGATCGAGAAAAAACGCTCGTGTTTAACTTAGTTTGTACATTTCAGCACGGAGCTCCGTCAAACACGTCCTCACATGTTACCGTCAGAACCGGAAGTCAGGACTTTTATTTTGACGGGTTTTCTGGGAAGTTTTTGTGTGTTTGCCAATAGCTTCACTCAAACAGTAAAGCACTCGTAAAATAAACTCTCAGAACAACTCTGGAGATGAAGTTCATGTGTTCACATCCTCATACAATGCAGATGCAGATAAATCCTCGACCATCACCCGTGTTGAATGTTAAACTGTGCACATGAATCACTCAGACACGCAGAACAGCCAGATGACATTGAAATAACAGGAATCCGCGTTCGTATCTAGTTAACGTAAGTTACATGGACTCAGTGCAGTGCAATATTGATTATTGTTACACACAAACAAGCACAACCACGACAAACGCACTTCACACATATACGCAGCTCTGTCTAATGCACATATTCATATTATTCTACTGTACATATATGTCGCACTGTTGTTATTCATTTTTTTTCTCAAGGTACTTGTCCGGTCGGGCAAGTAAAATTCTCTCTCACTTGCCAATACAAAAAATTCACTTCTCCCGGACAAGCGTTAATGTCGAGCCCTGCAAAATATTGCCATATTTCAGACGTAATGTACCATTCTTTTTAGGCACAAGTTTGTCGCTGTCATTTTCCTCGCTCGTCTCTATTCCTGCCATATTTATTTTCCGCTCTCTGCTTTGAGCCGCTAGGGGCCCGAGATCTAGCCAATAGTATAATAGCACCTACTTGGCGGGTATAAAGATAGTAATGCCCTTCTGATTGGTCCGATTTGGACAATCTAAGCATGCAACACACAAACGATTGACACATGAAACAAATTTAATTCATCGCAACTCTCTGTGATATGGATATCGCATATACTATTACCGAGGTAACGATATTTTCGATATATTGTGCAGCCCTAGCAGTCATCACTAAAAAGATTTTGTAAACAGTGCCCAGTGTAAACAGTTGGTTGACAGACTAAGGTCATGCATACAGTTAAAGTTAACAGCTCAAACAAAACCCTATAGACCCCTTTCTCGCCGACGTCACGGCTCTAGCTGAAGGCAAAACAAAGGGAAAACTGGAGGTGGCCAATACAAACCAGCACAGATTCGGCTACATAAGGAGTTTAAAATATCATCTTGTTGTGTTGTTCAGTGCCACAATCGACAGAATACAGTCTCCAATTTGATATTTTAACACACACCTGCTGCCACTGCCAAACAAAAACACGGACGACAGCTGTAGTTAAACACAATAAAACTAGCGGACTGAACCGAAATGATCATCAAAAATGCTCGCGTTTCACTTCATAACACTTAAGATTAAAAAGCTACTGTCTTTTGTTGGTGTGGATTAATATTTGGGTATGTGTCTAAAACAATGTTATTTTTCATGTAGTTAGCGTTAGCTTTTGAACTCATAAGGTATGCTCGCTAACTTTGTTAGTTATACAACTAGCAACTATCGGCCAGAAACTAAACATAAAGGAAACTGTTTGTCATCTCTTTTTATTTAGTTGTCACAAGTGCATTACAGTTTTTCTCGATTGCTAACACACAATTCATGAAACAACTCACCATTTTCTGACAACCATAAACACATTCTCAGAACAATACACCAACTTGTACAAACCCCACACACAAACAGCCTCAATTTGCAAAGGTTTAACCATGTTCTCATTCAGAAAACACAAACACACAATATAATGAACTGAAGTGTCAAGTTGTAAACTCAAATAGCACACATTTGTCCATCAGTAAACATTCAGTTGCAAAACTGATGACACACCAACCAGAATCTCAGGATAATATCAATAGGAGCACAGGTAATTGTGCATCCTAGAATCATCTACTGGGCTTTATACTACTTACAGTAAACATTATAGACAGTATAATCACAGTACACACTTTATATGAGAGAAATTTCACTATTCTGTATCCAGTAAACTGTAGCATGTGTACACCCTCAAATTTGTGATTATCAAGTTTACAAATGTGCATTTGTAGCCTTTTTTACCTGTTCCATATTTTTGCAGAAAATAGTACACTTTTACGAAATTGGGCCAAAGGTGCAGAGGATGCCATATTTTTTACATCGCCTCCTATTGACAAATCGCCTCACTGTTTTGTTTCCTTTATCTTCTCTGTAAGTCGCTTTGGATAAAAGCATCTGCTAAATTCCTGAATGTAAATGTTATTTGTGCAGATGTGTACTGAATTGTGTTGCATGACCAGTTTAAATTGTTCTTTGGTTTTTGAACTTTTCTTGTCTTGTAAGATCATCTTCATCTACTTTACAGTAGTGTAATGTTTTATTTTTATTTTTTCCTAAAGCTCATTCTTGTACTTTGCTCTATGTGCACTCTTTAATGTTGTATATTCTAATAAACACTAAGCTGTCAAATTATTCTTGAATCCCACTAAGAGGTTTTAATAACAGTGTTTTGAATTGATCTCACCAGTGTCTAAGACTATGTTGCAGTGTGGGTGTTTTTGAGGGCTTGTGTGTCATATCGGGGGGGAAAATTTGGTTTTTCAGCAAGTTTGAATGGTTTAGAGAAGAGAGCTTCATTTTGACCTGAAAATAGGATGTTTGGGGAATTGGGTGAGATGTTATGGATTTGTGTTTACTGTTTTGAGAATACGAGGCATAATTTCAAGAAATGTGTTTAAGCAATCGAGAAAAACTGTAATATAAGGTTATCTCTCTCAGGTTATCTTTACTATACACGCTTGGTTTCTCTGTCTGGTAACGTTAGGTGTAATATGTGTAGATGTCAGGACACTTAACTGGAGGTAATCCTTTCAGTTCGTCCCTGGATCCATTGAGTGAGCGCGTACAGGTCGGCCAAGTTCATGGCGTTAAACTTTTTCAAAAACAATCGCAATCTCGGTGTTAAATGTGTTAAGACCTTAAATGTTAAAACTTATTCAGATTTTTTCTAGTCATTGTCAAAAAAGAAAAGCAAACAAAACGTGCTACCTAGCATTAGAAGCTCTGCCCACAAAACGTCACAATGTTTACTAACAGTAAAGACGTCTATAACACAGACTTATACACTGTGATACACACCTCTGTTATCCAGCTCAGTACTGCTACTGCTGCAAGACAACCTGACACGGGCTGGTGGGAGATACAGTATGGTCCGCCACCTTAAACCCTTAAATTAACATCCTTTAAACATCAGTGTATGTATTTTAAACTATATGAGCTAGACCATAATAAATTTAAATGCGAAAGTAAATTTTTTCAACAAACAACATTTTTATCTGGTTAGCCCATTGTGTTTCTCATTTGTTGAGACAAGAATTACAGTTAGTATTGGCGATACTTTGGGCCAATTCAAGCAAGACATGATGTAAAGGCCACATCAGAGAACCGACCAAAATAATATATAAATAATTAAATCCAGGAGCACAAGTAGTGAAATATACTACCTTTGACAGGTCTGACGAATTAGATTGAATATTTCAGAATTTAATTCAATGACACCTACGTTAGTTGTATTTTTTAAAAATACTACATATTGAAGATGAGCTCCTGCAACTGAGGGCTTTAAGAAATTAAAACATGATGTTCTGTATTATGCTACTTTGAAACAGCATGTATGTGAAAAGTGATTAATTAATAAAAATGTATGGCTGTGGACATAAAAAACGTATAATACTGAGCATTTTTGATCAAATAGCCTATGCCTATTCAATGTTTATGTCTGCAACAATACTGTAATGTTTCTAAATGATCTTTATTTGAGGAGCTTAACCGTTACATTTCATGCTATTCACTTAAGTCCGTAAGGAATACTGTTTCCGGGTCCAAGCTGCTATTCATTTCAAGTGAAGATACCAATTAACCAGCCATTCATGAGCACTTTTTATTTCCTATCACACATTTAACTCAACTCAACTTTATTTATATAGCGCTTTTTACAATTTTCATTGTTATAAAGCAGCTGTACATGAGACATATTGATTATAAGCAAAACAATTAAAGTTATACCTGTAAAAACAAGAAAAAGGTGAAAACACAGAAGACAGACATACCCACATACAAAACACTCCACACACAAAATATGCACACGTACTAACACACATAGACATAGTGTCATGGCTCTGCCTCTATTAGTCATGTTTTTCTTGGTCCTGTGGCAGAGTCATGACAAAGCCTTTGGTTATGTGTGGAGAGAAACATATTATTGTCCTTTTGACAATAATATGCGTTCTCTCCAGTGTCTCGTCATTGGCCCCGCCCCTCTCGTTTCCTGTATTGTTTCCCGGCCGTGTCTGATTTCCTTCACCTGCCCTGTGTCGTTATCCTTCATTTGTCTCTCCTATTTAATGCCCTCTTGTTTCTTTGTCCTGTGCTGGTGTATTGTATATGGTCCTTGTGCTATGTGCGTTTATATGCTTCGTGTTATTTGTTTCCCGAGTTCCTGCATTGTCTTGCTCTGTGTGTCCCGTTCTGTAAGTGTGTTATTTATTATCTTAGTTCTTGTTTTTGCCCCCTCGTGGGAAGTTTTTGGTTTACAGTTTTTTTTGTATTTTAGTTTATCTTATCAGACACCCCCTCGTGGGTATTTCCTTTGTTCTCTGTGTTTCGTGTAATTAAAGTCTTGTTTAACCCCTTCACCACCGGCTGCCTGCATTTGGGTTCTTCTCAACGCGCATCGTGACACATAGACACACACACATGGACGCGCGGACACGCGCAGACACGCGCACACACACAGACAAACATGCACACACAGAGAGACAGACAGACAGACAGACAAGCACGCACACACACACACACACACAGACACGCGCACACACACGCACAGTGAATATAACACTATAAATTCCTATATGCAATATTAATTAAGTAAAACTTTAAAATTCTAATTTCAAAGCAGCCCCCCCGGCCAGGCAAATAGTGCAAAACGGTATGCAAACAGTGGCGAGGAACCCAAAACTCCAATCGAGAAAAAAAACCTCAGGAGAACCCAGGCCCAACCAGGGGATTCCAGTTCCCCTCTGGCAAAAGCTACTGCCTCTGCACAAGCTCGACAGTGCTTGCACAACAAGGCTAAATAAAAGATAAATAAACTTACTAATAAGGTAAATTATAGATTTAAGATTATCATTAATAATCTAATAGCATTTGAAATTTTGTAGTGAAGACGTGTCAAGTCGCCGTGTCCTTCTTTATCCAGTTCTATCATCTCCGCTCTTGTCAGGTCGCCGCTTCTCATTCTCCGCTCTACCATCAGGTCAGGCCATGAACTGCATACTGCTTGATGTGGTAACCTTGGAACAGTGAGACAAGACTGGCTGAGAGTAGAGTACTGTTCTGTACTCTTTGATGCAACAAGTACATCAGTTGTGTTTTTGGTTCCGGTTGATCTAACTAATGCAGCCTAAACCCTCAGAGGATTTATATTATGGAAGTGTAGTGTATGCAAGATTAAAAAGCTGCGTCTTTAGTCTACATTTAAACTGACAGAGTGTGTCTGCCTCCCAGACAGTGCAGGGAAGACTGGGTACCCCCGTGGGCAGTCGTGGCCTAATGGTTAGAGAGTCGGACTCGTGTCCAGAAGGTTGCCGGTTCGATCCTCAGGGCCGGCTGACTGAGGTGCCCTTGAGCAAGGCACTTGAGCAAGGCACCTTACCCCTACTTGCTCCCCGGGCGCTGCAGTGATAGCTGCCCACTGCTCCGGGTGTACGTGTGTTCACCACTTGCGGTGCGTGTGTTCACTACTCTCTGGATGGGTTAAATGCAGAGGTCACATTTCGGGTATGGGTCACCATATCTGACTAATAGGTCACTTCACTCCACTCGCTAATACAGACTCATGTGGGTTACCCTCTAGATCCCTGTGTTCTGCTAATGAACAACGTTTTGTGGGGCCATCCAAAAAAGTTAAAAAAATCACTCTCACGTAGCTTCTCTGGATCTGTTCCACAATGATTTAATGATTTGCCTGTTGCTACAAGATCAGCAGATTTCATAGCCATCTTTAAGAATCAGCTAAAAACACATCTCGTCGGTCAACACTTAACCCATTAATATGGACTTCTATTTCTCTTTCCACTTCTTTTTCCATCCTTACACAAAAAATTGTTTGTACTTAGCTTCATATATTGTGGTAGGCTAACTGAGACCAGTTTAGGTTGCTTTGGATAAAGTCGCTATAGGGTATGTCGCAACTGCTAAATGACTAAATGTAAATTGAAATCTGGAGTGGTGTGAGGGCGATCAGAGAATTTTCTTTTCAGTGTAAACTATTCATTTAACAATGTCTCAGACTGTGCTCAGTTTTGCACAGATCCTAAAACCTGCCTTCAAAATCTTAATCAAATGACTTGAGCGATTTATTTTTATTCCTTTTGAAATGGTCTGCAAAGTTTCTCCGGAAAGATGCATCTTTAAGCTACAAGAGAGCAACATGTTTTCTTTATGTAAAAATGTATTTTTATTTTTGTGTGTGAAGTTGTGTGCCTCTGTATGACCAACTGGCATGTACTGTATATTAGTGTGGAGCTAAAGGCAGGTGCTATCCTGGCAGAGGCCACATAACCAGAGCATGTTTGACATCATTACAGACACAGTGTCTCAGTGTCAGGTTCCTGTCACAAGAAGAGGATGACCCATGGGCAATGATGGGGAAGGGCAGGGGACCACACAAATAGCAGGCACGGAGTGCCCATGTGAATGAGATGAGATGCTGGCAGGGATTTGGGGTGACCAGCCATATGTTTACAGAGGAGTCAGGAAGGGTGTGAGTTGGTTGAGGGTTGGCACCTCTGACCCCCTGCATCGCTACATCTTTATTTCATGGCTGACATGGTGCATGCCAGCACCGGGGATGGAATTCTGTCTCTGATTTATGACTCTCAGCTGCTCTCAACTAATTCAGCTGCCAGCTGCACTTCAGATGGGCTCTGAAGAAAGAGAGCTAAAGAGACGAGAGAAAGTAGGAATAGAAGGGAAAAAGAAAGACTGTTATAAGTGTAGGGGTGGATGAGAGAATGAGGAACAAATGTAAGGGAAAAAAAGAAATAAAAACCCAGGATGTAGATGTGGCAAGCACAAAAAATACCTGTAGGCCTACTGCAAACTTATCTCAATTTGTTTCCAGGTCCTACTGTAAATTTGGGAAATGATCCCATTATTGTTTATATGTAAACTTCAAAAGCAGTGCATATTACACATATTACTTGCTTAGAGTTCACTGCTATCTAGAACATGCATGCAGAGTTTCAGAAACTTGCATTACACAGCAGTTTTAGTCATTTTCACAGATTCGTCTTACAGATATCTATCAGATAACTTCTTAAAAAATGGAAAAGAAAAAAAATTTCTGTTTTAAGTACATTATTGTTGTCTAAATGCACCCTGAAAACACTTCTCCTGAGAAATGAATGAGCAATATCTGCACAATTAAATGTCTGGCGACATGGTAATTTGATAAGGGGAATAGCGTTGCCATTTTACAAAAAAGTCAAAGCTTTGGTGGTTTTTCAAAAATAATGGCTGATATTCTTTTATGTTCATTGGTCACACTGGAAATGTAAGGGCAAGTAAAGCACATTGCATTGTGGGATACAGCATGCTCAAGGTCTATATTGTGCATCAAATTTAATAGGTCAGTTTCGCACAAAGACAAAAGATAGTGGTCAAAATGAGGGCAGATTACATATGTGGAGGGAGAAACAGGCAAAACAACGATTAAGAAAGTCATCTGAATTCAGCGCCAGTGCTCTCCATTGATCTAACTGCAAGGAGAAATCAAAATGTTTGGCTTATTTTAGCCAATTAGCTGCGAGAGAGCGGATTGTGTGAGCAGTATTGAGCAGTGCTCCACTGAAAACACTATTGTCAGCATGCTCAGTTTGAGATCAATGCAGTGCTGTTATAGGATTAGCCATGTTATCGATGCAGTATAGGCTACTCTAATATATTAACAGGCTAATTAACAGAGGGCTGCATGTCATGTGACACCTTGAACAAGAGACACTGTACAAACATATGAAACCAACATTGGACTGGCATCTTAAAAACAATGTATTGCTTTTCAAAACAAAACATATACTGTATATGTAAAAATATGCAATGTTACATAGCCTACTGAAAAAAAGATGTCTGAATACACACACACATATTAGTTTGTCTGTTAAATAAATAAGCATTTCAATTGTTAAATCATTAAGAAAGCAATAAAGCAAATTTAGCAGACAGTAAAAAGGATTGCTTAAGTCCTGTGTGTCACAAAAGCTCATCGTTCGGGTTCTTGTAGCTCTGTGGAGTGAGATGCACACCACCAAAGAGACGAGAATGAAAGCATTGTCAAACACTGTCACGTTTAGGGGATCTGCACTCCTGTTAACTGTTTAAAGGGACTTTAGTCCTATGAAGAGCTTTGTCTTTTGTCTGTGGGTGGAGACTGGCTTAGCAGAGCTGCTTTGTATTTTCTCTGGGCTTTGTGCCTTTGGCTGCCATATGGGGGAGAAAAAACAGGAATATAAGTTCTTAAGCAAAGTTTATATTTGCCGAGGCATTTTGAGGGCTTTGCTTCACTTCAGTGGAAAAACAATAACCAGGCAAACAGAATTCTACCCTTATAAGCACTTATGCAAAGTTCATATTAGCAATGGAAATTTTAACCTTGGCTTGAATGGATAAGAGCTGTCTATAATGCAAGATCAGAACCATATATATATATATATTATTATATATGATTATATATATATATATACTGTATACCGTATATATTCTATTTAATTTATTTACAATCAGTATTGTCTATAAAACAGCTGTAATTCTGCATGTATTCGAATTCAACAAGTGATTCATAAAGTTTCATAAGTGTTAAGACTAGGTCTTAGCTCCTAAATTATTTAAGAGAGCTGAAGAGGTCTCCTAACCTAGTTAAGAGTAAAAAGATACAGAGGCAGATACCGTGGACTTTACAACAAAGAAACAATGTGTTGGAATGATATGATGACAGGGAGTTAATTAAATAATATAATAAAATACAAAAAAAGTAAAATCCATTTTTTAAGGATTTGCAGCTTTGGTCTTTTCTTTATATAGCCTACGGCTGTGAGTGTAATAGGATGTGATTCAGCAGCTTAATTATTTAAATTAACTGGTCATTTAAAAGTGTATGAAACCAAGGCAAAATGGATGCATATTTGTAATATTTTTGTGCATAATGCAAAATAAAATTTTGAAACTGCAATGTTTAACTTTTGCATCTCTGTCGCCATCTCTGTTTGAAAAGTGAAATTGCAGGTTACTTGAGGTATTTATCATCATACGGGTTGAAGTCAACCGATGTTAAATTTCCCACAAAATCATACAGCTCAATATATTAATCACTTTTATAAGCTTACTGTTGTAAATCAGGGTAAGGTAGGCAGGCACTTTTCAACACTGATTTTTACTTGCTTCTTACTAAGAATTTTTTGACACTTAAGTCAAAGTTTAAGATTACTCTTAAGAGCATTTTCGAGAAGTTTTATACATACGATCTTAAATTATCTTTATGTCACGAGACATGAAATAATAACTTGAATGTATCATTATGACACCATATTTGATTTGAGCAGCAACATATGAAGAGTTCAGATGCAAAACCCCCTCTAAAAGCCACCTTCGTCAAAAATGGGATTACAATGTTGAGTGAATGCGCTCCACACGTAGTCTACATTACTCAATTAATTTATCTTCAAAACCCGCTAAATACCACAGTCTTCCCAGTCTGAAATATCTGGTATTGCTAAATGATAAAAAATCTGTCTGACGGATTTAGAGGGGTTTGCATCTGAACTCTTCATATGTTCCTTTGTCTTTCTTAACGTAAATTCCCCTTGGTGTAATATTTGATCTAATGCAATGCAATGACATTCATAGTAGTGACAATAACCATGGTATTACAAACCATGATTATCAATACTACACATACAGTATAATAATATTGTAAATGAATCAGCACCTGTTTAACAGTGAGAAAAACACAAAATAAACCAAATAAGTTGACTGATAGCATTATTTATTTATTAACATTACAACAGCTTTTTTTAATACACAACCCAGTGTGGTTTAAGTATGGCGAGTAAATCCCTCCTCTGCTGTCTTTCTGGTTATGCAAGATACAAAATATATGTAAAACTGCTATCTCTACATGTGTGTAACTGATGCAAACAAGTCAGTATATTGGGATGCCTATGCTTTGTATTACAATGTATAAATACTTTAACAGTGTTAGGAAAAATCTGGCTGTAGAAGTTTGGATATAAGTGGGTTAGGGCAAACTGTGAGCCTTCAAGTCAAATTGAATTGTGGGATGTCATCCAAGGTCTGGTTACTGTTTGCTTAAATTAATTCCTTGGATTGGCAGGCATTGAAATACCTTGTTTGTTAGTTAAAGTTAATGAAGTATAGATATATACAGTATATTCAGTATTCCACTCATCTCTTTGCTGCTTAGTTTGTTACTGTTATGTTTTCAGCTATTTCATAAGTTTAGTTAAAACTTTGATATCCCTATTTTTATTGTGGTGGATGCAATTACATTTAATAATGTTTTGCAAAAAGTGTACAATTACCAATCTGTTACGTAATTCTAGCAAGAGTATGCACGCTTGTAAGGAAGTGTCACCTTCTTACAACAGTGTGCAAATTCTCACAGATATATCCCTTTCAGGCCAGAATCTTTTTTGTTCTCTATTATGTTCCCCAACATTAACGAGAGAAAAAAGAGCACATTATGTCCATTGATGCTCTTGAAATGCGTGCTTGTTTTCTGTGTTTTATACCATCTGTCTGGCATCACACACACAGAGCCACAGCCACGGTCGCCTACTCTGCCAAGACTATCTATTCATGAGACTTAACCAGGCGTGCAATGAGCTGAGAATACCAAGTGCAGGAGCTCCGGCCACCTTCTCAGAGGGACAGGGACCCGAGAGCAGCATCGCTAAGACACTGCACCACACGAGGGACACTAGACGTGTTGCCACGGCGACACAGTGGGAGGTCAGAGGGCCCACGTGAGAGGTGAGAGAGACACAATGGGATGAGCGTGAGTCCATCTGGACGAGTGACCTGACATAATTAGATATTAATCCTGCTCTGAGTTGCGGTGGGAGTGTGTAAGTGTGTGTGTGCTGGGGCGTATGAGAGCATATGAGTGTGTGTGGCATGCAGGGGGGAGTTAAGCTGAGGAAGAGAGAAAAAAGAGAGTGTTGTTCTTAAACACTAAGCTGATTAGCCAGGCATGTGTTTGCTGTCGAGTTGTGCCGCACTGGACTAGGCCAATCCATTGGATGTGTGTTTCTGGTGTCATCTGTCTGCTTGGTTTGTATTGACATTTGTTAAAAGGATAAGCATGAAAGGAGGAACGAAAGAGGATGCTGGAGAAATGAGACAGGCCTCTGAAATGTCAGTGCTGACAGATGGGGATGTTTGATGGAGCTGGGCTGAGTGCCACATTAACGCCAATCACTTTTTTTTGTCAAAAGTCTTAAGGTAAAAATAAAGGCTTTTTAAAGCAATAGTTCACCCTAGAATTCAAATTTGTTGTTTAAAAATATTTGAAATTTTTTCTTGATTAGAACACTAAAGAAGATTTTCTGGTAAATCCACAAATATCTGTGCTTCATATAATGGATGTAAAGATGGATGTAAGATCTCTAAGAGTTCTAAAAGCACATATCTCCAGCACAAGCGTGATCCCCGCGGCTCCTGGTAACATATCAACGTCTTGTGAAGCGAAGCGATCGGTGCAATAAACTGAACGTCATTTATAAAATTATGAGCTTCTTCCAAATGTCCTGATCGCACTCCCTCCGTCGCATAAATGATGTATGCACGATCTCAAAGGTGAACAGGCATCGGTTTGTTTACAACGTAGAGGGAGGTTGCGTGTGCAGATCTTAAGATACGTTTTTAATGCGACAGGACATGCAATTTACCTTAAAATCTTCTTTATTGTTCTACTCAAGAAAAAATGTCACCTACATCTCAGATGGCCTGAGGGTAAGTACATAAACAACAAATGGGTGAACTATCGCATCAATATAATTTCTGTCAAAGCTGCCAAATTCTATCCCTTCCTCTTTCAAAATCCTTGTGTCAAGTGGGCTGTGTTGATTTATCTCATCAAACTAAAGAAAACAACTCAGCTCCAGTAGTTGGTCTTTAAGTTCATTGATGGTGACAACTTGGGTCACTTGAGGTAAATTTGTTTGGGACATGTCATCCAATTTGTTGACCCTGAGGCCATGTTTAGTTAAATCATCTGGTGGACATGACTATGTGGCTGTCAACGCTGATTGCCTGTTTTTTTCTGCCAGTAAAAAATATGTGGATTACATGACAGTATGCTAGATTTTGTTTACACATCTAACAACTATTCTTGTCATACTTCTAAAGTAAATCATTTGTCAGATCCTTTGGAATTAAATTGGGAAGTGTAAGTAATTAGGTTGGCCTTTAAAATCCTTCACCACACAGTTTTTGCAGGTTCCAACAATGGACTTTATGCAATGTTTTAATGGAATGGCGCGTACATAAAGTGCACGATGAAATCGTAGAATTCCAAAAGTATTTTAATGAAACAACAGGGAGAAATACCAGGAACATCCACAACCAAACGTAACATTCAAATAAAACCGGACAATGAACACAGGCAAACACAGGGCTTAATTACAATGAAGAACATAGTTAGGGAGAACAGAAACAGATGCAAACTAACCAGTGACCATGGGAACAAACTAGTGAAGAGAACAGAAACACAGAAACTGAATCTATACAGAACATAACAGAATGTAACTTTGTCATTACGCCCCAACCCCGGAATGGTGCGTCCTCAAGTCGACAGGTCCAACTGAGGAGGGAGGGTGGGGGTTCAGGAGGCGGGCGTGAAGCAGGCAAGGGGCAGGTGATGGGAAGGAGTTCAGAGGGAGGAGCCTGGAGATGGAAGAGCCGGATGGAGACCCAGAAGACAGCCAGGACGGTGGCCCATGGTGGAGTCGCCGGAGGGAGGAGCCTAGGGTGGAGACAAGCAGACGGAGAGCAGGGTGACACAGAGGATCCGCAGGGCCAAGGCGGAACCGACGGCTCAGGTGACCGAGGCGGGGATCCACGGATGAAGACCACGGATGAAGGTGGAGCCTGACAGAGCCATAGGGGTGGAGTGACAAGGCGTAGCCAGAGGATTGGAGTTCCGAGGTGGAGCATGGTTTACGACTGACCAAGGCGGAGCCGGAGGGAAGAAGGGAGCCTGGCGGAGCTGGTGGGATCATGGTGGAGATGAGGGAGGCAAGATCCATGGTATAGCCGGGTCGGAGGGCCGTGGTGGAGTCCGGGTCTCGGAGGCTGGATGCGGAGACATGGGGAACTCAACCCCCGGGGTAACTGACGGCTGGAGATCCCGAAGCTCATCTGGCCCAATGGTGCTGGGGTGCAGAGTTTGAGCTGAGGTGTCTCCAGATGCCAGCAGACTCAGGGCTGATGAACAGGCTCGCGGAGACAGAGGAGGTGGGAGAGGGAGGCTGGGTGGGACCTTCTTGGTGGCTGGAGAGGAGATGCTGGCTGACGAAGAGCTGGACAGAACCAGCGGAGACTTGGAAGATGTGGAAGAGCTGGACGGGACCAGAGGGGACTTGGAAGATGTGGAAGAGCTGGACGGGACAAGCGGGGACTTGGAAGACGTGGAACAGCTGGACGGGACCAGTGGGGAAGGGAGCAGTCAATAATCCTCTTTATTAGCCCAGTCCATTATGACAGAGTCCATTAACAGCTCACCCTCTGCGGCGGGAGTGTGGGCGGGGCTTCCTTCTAGGCACTCGAGCTCCAAGAGGATGCTCCCAGGTGTTGCCGGATCACGCACCTAGACAGACGCACCTCCATATCTCTCCAGCACCCACTCCACGGAAGTGGCGAATATCAGATGGACGGCTGTGGAAGCCATCCGGGGGAGGCAAAAGAAAAAAAACAAAAGTAAAAAAAAGAAAAAAAGGAATTAACACGGCTAAACGTCTTGTACGGTCCGGTTTTCTGTCACAGAGTGGCGTGTATATACAGTTAAGCACACAACGAAAACGCATAATTTCAAAAGTCTTTTAATGAAACAACAGGGAGAAATATCAGGAACATCCATAGCCAAACGTAACATAAATAAATGGACAATGAACACAGGCAAACACAGGGCTTAAATACAATGGAGAACATAACTAAGGAGAACAGAAACGGGTGCGAACTAATCAGTGACCATGGGAACAAACTTGGGAGGAGAACAGGTGCTGCCTTTACATGCTCTCGGAAATTCGATAATTCCCACTTCAACCTGGAAGTGACGTCTGGATCTAGTAACATTACATGCATTTAGTAACATTAAAACATTAATTCTAATGAATTAGTAGCATTAAAACATTACAAGTATCTGCTAAAATTAAAAGAGCACCATTCCATAAATTATTTCCGGGTTGAAGTGGGAATTATCGATTTTCCAACAGCACGTGAAGGCAGCAAGAAACACAGAAACTGAATCTAAACATAACATAACAGAATGTAACTGTGACAATATCATTGTAACAAGTTACAGTACAATTATGAGTATTCAATTATGAGTAAAAGGTTTGAAAATGTCTTGATTTTTCTATTCTATGGGTGTTTCTGCAAGTATGGGCACTTTTAAGTCCCAGCAGTGAAATTTTAGATGTATTTCTAAATTTGTTATATGACGCTTTATAAATATAGTCAAAGTGTCATTACACACCTTGACAAAAAATATAATTCATGATTAATGTGATTTAATATAAAATTATGAAGCATTTATAGGTCCAAACACCATTTTTGTTCATGTCCCACAACTCATGTCACTATGTTAAAATACTTAAAATAATTATGAAGTTAATTGAATTACAATTCAACCTTATTTCAAAAGTAATTGTTTAATATACATATTAAATTTACAGAATCTTAATTTTTTGTATTATTTAATGATCATTGTTATGATTTTTTCAAGTAAATGTGCCTGTCCCACACTTTTGAGTCCTTACCACAACAATTGTCACGATAGGGGGTGGCGGAAGAACCCAATTGCAGGCAGGCGGGTAGAAGGGGTTAACAAAGACTTTATTCATTCAAAACACAAAACAAAAATCCACGAGGGGGTGTAAAACAGGAACAGAACTAAGATACAAAACATGAAACAAAAACTTCCCACAATGGGGGCAGAACAAGAACTAAAAACAATCAACAAAACTCGACCAAACATCTCACACAGAACCACGGCAGGGTAAACACAAAACTCAATCCACGGACAAGGTGAAGAACAGGAACACTGAACGCAAGTACATACAATCCACGAGCACAGGACAATGAAACATGAGGGCATTTATAGGGGAACAAACAAAGGAGGATAACGAGGGGCAGGTGAGAAACATAAGACACGGCAGGGAAGCAATACGGGAAACGAGAGGGGCGGGACCAATGACAAGACACGAGAAAACACATGGAGTGTCAAAAGATAAACACCCCATGGTTTTCTCACACAAAACCAAAGGCTTTGTCATGGCTCTGAGACAGGATTAAGAAAAACATGACTAAATGAGGCAGAGCCATGACAACAATGAAAAATGGCTTATATTATGACATTTTATCAAAGTCAAACAAGTGTAGTTTCTATAGAAACAGAAATGACCACATGAGCACATTGCTGACAGATTAGGCCACCTCACTACATCACTCACAAGATCCCCAAAATATAAGGTAAATATGATCTTATCTGTGTCAGTATTTATTTTGTGTCCTTAACATACAGTTGAGTAATTCTGTATTTTGAACTACATTTAAAAAATAAATATATATTACTGTTTACCTCATGTATATTAAGATGCTACGGGTCAAAACTAATGTAATAGACCTTGCTAGCTGCCAGTTACCTGCAGTATTAGCAATAATGTCATTTCCGCAACGTCAGTGTTTACTGTATATTAAATTACAAATATTAAAATCTTAATGACTCCATGCAATTTTGTTGACCGTTTTATATGTATTACAGAATGATTAAAATTAAAATATATATTTTTTCAAAAGTGCCCGTAGTTGCAGAAACACCCATATACCTACAGAATATATTTTGTTTCCAAAAAAATGTCAGTCAGAAAAAAATCTGAAGAAGTAAGAACTGACAGCTAGCTGGTGAGACAGAAATGGTACTATGACAGCCGTGCTATATGCTGCTTGTGCTAGCCAGGTATATGGCGCCATTAGGAACGAAGCCCCAGACCATGACTGGCGACTAATACCTGCTGAAGGATGGAAAGAACACATGCAATAAATATGCTGTTGTTGGTGTTTCATAAGAACTAATCAAGACAGTTCAACTACTTTAGATTGTAAGAAAAATGTTGTCAAATTCACGTGAATTTATACAATCCGACCTGTATTCTTATCTGCACCTCTACCAAAATTTAATTAAATAAAACACAATATGCTGTTACTTACAATATCTAGTGGCAACAGTAACAAACCTTAAATTATAAAATATTTATATTTATTATAAACAATTAGATTTATTATTACCAATTGCCAGAAGAAAACTCCCAAGTAAAATAGTTGATATATTAAGTTTATACTGTATGTTCACATTGAGAATGGTAGCTGTAGTGATAACTACATTAGCTGTGATGATACTGGACAAGAGTGGATCATAATTTTATTTATTCTAATAATATTTTGTTTATTTAAATGGACATGCACATATGTTCTTATGTTCTTAATTTTGTTATCATTCACCAGCCAAACAAAAATATTCTCTAAAAGGGATCCTGCTCATCTGTGCCAGTCAGTTATGCAATTGGGGGTTAGGTGCCTTGCTCAAGGTGACCTCAGCTGTGGGTAATGATAGTGGAAGAGAGGGCTGTAGCCTACATTCACTTCCCACACTTACATTTCCTGCAGGTACTGAGACTCGAACCTACGACCCTGCCAACAATAAAGATCTTCAGTTTTGATTGTCTGAAAGTTCTGTCTTCAGTTTGATTGGCTAAAATTCTGCTTGGCCTCTGTATTTTGACTGGCTAGAATCCCCTAAACCCTGTTTGATTGGTCAACCTTTTGACATCGGGTAGCTCTGCGCTAATCCTACTAGAAGCATCTTGGGCGTGACACTTCTCCCTGAGGTCGGGGTTGATCGATAAGAGTTCAGAGATCCCATGGCCGACTTCGAGTGCCGTTCCAGACATTTATTTCTGGGTTTGAGGTGAGAATATCTGAAATATCCGTCTGGAACTGTACTCCCTCCTTATTTCTATTAATCACCCATACAACGATGATGCTTTGACTTGGAGTGGCTCGGTACCAGCAACATGTGAGAAGTGAAGGTACGCTAAAGATTAAAATAGAGAAGTGTCAGTTCTGCGTACAGGTGCATACCTGCCCACTTCAAGCCTTCAGTAAGCTTGGGCTCACCAATCTCTTCTGTAGTTTGTCAATGCCATTTTATTTTGGATACAATCACCCTTAACAAATAATTTATCAACTTTTATGACAGTTTCATGTAAATTATAAGCAAAACAATACATATTTGGCCTCATTGATTAACTCACTCAACTAAACTCAACTTTATTTAGATAGCGCTTTTTACAATTTTCATTGTTACAAAGCAGCTGTACATAAGACATATTGACTATGAGCAAAACAATTAGAGTTATACATGCAAAAACAAGAAAAAGTTGAAAACACAGAAGACAGACATACCCACATACAAAACACTCCACACACACAATATGCACACGTACTAACACACATAGACATAGACACACACACACGGACGCGCACGCACACACACACGTACACAGACAAGTACGCGCACACACACAGACACGCACGAACGTGCAAACACACACGCTCAGTGAGAGCACACATTTAAGATAAAGGAGAGAGAAGCTCAGGTCAAACAGACTACAAATTCCTATATGCAATATTAATTAAGTAAAACTTTAAAATTCTAAAGCAGCCCCCCCGGCCAGGCAAAAAACAATTCTAATCAATTCTAATCGATACAAAAAACCTCAGGAGAACCCAGGCCCAACCAGGGGATTCCAGTTCCCCTCTGGCAAAAGCTGCTGCCTCTGCACAAGCTCCACTCAGCTTGCACAACAAGGCAAAATAAAATAAATAAACTTACTAATAAGGTAAATTATAGTTTAAGATTATCATTACAGTTTTTCTCGATTGCTAACACACAAGTAATGAAACAACTCACCATTTTCTGACAACTATAAACACATTCTCAGAACAATACACCAACTTGTACAAACCCCACACACAAACAGTCTCAATTTGCAAAGGTTTAACCATGTTCTCATTCAGAAAACACAAACACACAATATAATGAACTGAAGTGTCAATGTGTATACTCAAATAGCACACATTTGTCCATCAGTAAACATTCAGTTGCAAAACGTCTTGGTTACGGATGTAACCTCGGTTCCCTGATGGAGGGAACGAGACGTTGTGTCGAACCGACAGAATGGGGTTTGTCTTGAGAACCTATCATCTTCTGAGTATTTAGAAAAGGCCAATGAAAATTGGCGAATGAAATTTGCATGCCGGACTCCTCCCCGGATGTCCGGGTATAAGAGGGAAGCCGGCGTGCTCATTCATTCACATTTGGTCTGAGGAGCCTTAAGCATCCTCCCCCGACCGATGGGGTGGGTGGCCAGTGTTGTGTCATGAGGGACACAACGTCTCGTTCCCTCCATCAGGGAACCGAGGTTACATCCGTAACCAAGACGTTCCCTTTCTGTCGGTCTCTCGACGTTGTGTCGAACCGACAGAATGGGGTTCCTATGGAAGACGCCAAAGCACTGAGCCGCATCACAATCTCTAGCAGAGCGACGTTGACTGGCCTGGGCGAGTCAGACGTAGGCGCTAACGTGAAATTATGACCATCCAGTGGAGAGGAAGGGGGACCCAGAGCTTTACAAAAAAGTTGGGAAGCCCCTGCCACCTGCCGTCACGGGCGGAGGCCTAGTTCTCTAACGGCGAGAAGCCGCCCGGCACCGTAAGGGCCACTGGGTAAGCATTATTCCCCCGGGGGGAAAAACGCTGCAGAGACCACTACCTACCGTAGGGAGGAATTAGTGGAGACACCACATGGTCTCACCATCAGGGGAGAACTCATGGGAAAATGTGCGGACTAGAGTTAACCGCAAGGTGGGAGTCCAACTAGGGAGGTCATGGGTTGCCGAGGTGGGAACCATTCATGAGGATACATCAGACGGAACAGCCCACGAAGGGGGGGTTACCACGTCTGGAGCACTAGGTCCGGTTAGAGCTATGTGGGAGATAACTCAACTGTTCCCCGGCCTAAGGGGGCAGGGCTGCTCTGCCCAGCCTGCCCCGAGGAAGGTGCGAGTGATGGATAAAATGCCTGTTCTTTACCCAGTGGGGGAAAGAGGGGAGGCGTAATAGCCGCTGATCCCCCTAAAGGAAGGGGGAAGGGCTTTCGCAGGCGCACACCCTACCGGCTGCCGGTCCTACACATTGCCCTGCAGGATGCGGGCTGACACCGGTTCCGCGAGTAGGTAATAGAACCTCACGGAGTCGTTGGGCATAGCCCAACCCGCAGCTCTGCAGATGTCTGCTAGAGAGGTGCCCTGAGCCAGTGCCCATGAGGAGTGTGCCTCACTCCCAACGGGCAGGGGCGAATTGAGATCGGTATGCCATAACGAGGGCATCCACGATCCAGTGCACCAGCCTCTGTTTGGAGACAGCCCTCCCTTCTGCTGACCTCCAAAACAGACAAAGAGCTGCTCAGAGCTACTGGGCTCTGCGTGCGGTCCAAGTAGAGGCGCAGTGCGCGTACTGGACACAACACGGACAGGTTGGGTCTTCCTCCCCGGTGGGGAGCACCTGCAGGTTCACCACCTGGTCTCTCGGGAGAGTGGTGGGAACTTTGGGCATGTAGCCGGGGCGGGGTCTCAAGATAACGTGAGAATCCCGGGCCCAAGTTCTAGGCAATCTGTGGACACGGAGGGTGCTTGCAGATCCCCTACCCTTTTGGAGGTGAGCGCAATCAGGAAAGCCGACTTTATCAAGAGTGAGAAAGAGCGGCAACTCCGAGAGGCTCGAAGGGGGCGGGGCCTCTTGAGGCCCGCCACCTAGGTCGCAAGAGGGTACGGAGCGCGGATAAGGTGGTCACCTTCTCGCGCCCCTTAGGAACCTAATGACCAGGTCGTGCTGTCCCAGAGGCTACCCAGCAACTGGGTCATGATGAGCGGCCGTAGCGGCTACATACACTCCCAGTGTGGAGTGGGAGAGGTTATTCCCCAGTCTCTCTTGAGGAAGGGACAGCTCGTTCCCGATCGAGCAACTCCGTGGGTCTTCTCGCCGAGAAGAGCACCAGGACGAGAAGAGGCGCCACCTATGGGCGTATAGCCGCCCAGTGGCCGAGGCCCTAGCCTGAGTGACGTCCCAACCAGACCAGGTGGGTCACTCAGGATCTCCTCGTCCCATCCAGACATGGAGACCAGGTTCTGCCTGGGATGCCGTGACGTGCCCCTTCCCCTGGGGAAGCAGGATCTTTGCCAGGGGGAGCGGCCAGGGGGAGAGTTGTTGTCAGAGCCTTAGCTCCGAGAACCAAGTCCTGGTTAGGCCAATGGGGCGTAACTAGTACCACTTGATGCTCCTCTTCCCTGGCCTTGCACAGGACCTGTGCAGTGAGGGTCACTAGGGGGAAGGCGTACTTCCGCTTGTCCCGCGGCCAGCTGTGCGCAAGGGCATCCGTGCCGAGGGGTGCCTCGGACAGGGAGTACCAAAGCGGACAATGGGTGGAGTCCGGGGAGGCAACAGGACCACCTGTGCCTGGCCGAACTGCTCCCAAATGAGCCGGACTGTGCAGGGATGGAGTCGCCACTCTCCGCGAGGCGTCGACTGACGAGAGAGCGCATTGGCTGTCTGGTTCAGGACGCCTGGGATGTGTGAAGGTTCGATCTTTTTCATCGTCCTCCCGGGGGGGGGGGGGGTGTTGGGTTCGATGGCTAGCAGTACAGATTCCTTGCCGGGGGAGGTCCCCCGGGGAGGAGATCTGCTCTGCTGCTTTTCCTGCCTGCGACTGCGCAGCTAAACGCACTGTCTGACTGAGAGTGCTGAGGGCTGGTGTTTATACTCGACATTGCGCTTTGCCGTGACGCAACGTCGAGTTTGCCGTTCACTGTCGTGCAGAGGGTGGGAGCGGCTGTAATAACCCAGAAAGAGAGGAAACTCTCTTTTTTGAGAGTAAGTGGGCGCTAGAGGAGGGGGCCAGCAGATGGAGAGATGGGGCAGGATCCGTCCCTATCCGATTTCCCAGCGATGTGGCTGGGGTCGGGCCCAATGGTAGCCTCGATCCCCTGAGGTCTTCCCATGAGGGCCGCTTAGCCGCGGCTGCTGATGGGGCGATGGTCTCCTCTTCGCTGTCTCCTCCAGGGGGGGCTGCCTGAGTGGGGGGTCGAGTGAGCTGGAGGGCGTCGAAGAGGACCAGGGCTGCTGGGAAGCAGACGGTGCACGGGACTCGACGGCCGAGGCGGCCGAGTCGCGGCACGGAGTACTGCTTCTTTACTGTCGAGAACTGCAGCTTGACAGTATCACCAACCAGCCCCCCCCCCTTGCGAGACGGGTGCGTCGAGAAAGCGGACCTTCTTGGCGTTACTCATCTGCACAAGGTTCGGCCAGAGGAGTTTCTCATGGACCACAAGTGTGGACATCGTCCGACCCAGGGCCCGCGTGGTCTCCTTGGTCGCCCGTAGAGCGAGGTCGGTGGCGGCGCAGAGTTTCTGCATAAGCGCTGGGTCGGTCTTACCCTCGTGGAGCTCTCTCAACGCCCTGGCCTGGCAGGAGCCATAGCGTGGAGAGAGGAGGCAGCTTGGTCCGCCGAAATGTAAGCTCTCAACACCAGAGATGCCGAGACCCCACATGCTTTGGACAGGAGTCTAGGTCGAGCCCCCCTAGGTGGCCGCCGCCTACGGGCATGAGTGCACCGCGGCGGCACCACCTGGGGGACATCGACGTATCCTCTGTCTCAACCTCGAGGGAAGAGAGGGTGACAGAACTTTGTTTGATGTGAAACGTGCCAGAAAGGGGGCGTTCCAGGTCTTACTAAGTTCCTCATGCACTTCCGGTAAACACGGCACTGGGGGCGGGCGCGGCTTGGAGCCGCGCTCAAACCCGAGGCGCCATGTAGCCAGCCGCGAGCGCCGGGAGAGGCAGTGCGGGCACTGCAACCCAACACTCACGGCGGCCCGGGAAAGCATGGCTGACATTTCGACGTCCGCTTCTTCCTGGGCTCGACCCCCCGAGGGAGGGAGCCCGAGGAATCGTCGGAGTCGGATGGCAGTACGTCACCCCCCGATGCTGCAAGAGACATATCATCACGCATCGTGTCAGAATACGTGATTGAGGAATAAGACGGTGGGCCCGTCTCCTGGGGAACGGTCAGACGAGCGAGACGAGGTGCGAACGGTCTGTGAGCCAGTGGCTGGCGGATTATCGCTCACAGTAATCCTCATATCACCCTCGCTGCTTGCCGTAGCGGACGGCAGGGCCGTAGTCATGCCGCCACGGAACGGGAAGCAAACGAGGTGGTGGCTGAGTCCCGTGGGAACACAGCCACCCGTGTCGCAACGTCTGAATTGTCACCGCCCGCAATGCGGGCAGGACGTATCCACAATGTCTGCCCCAGCGTACTGGAAGCAGGCATCGTGTCCGTCCCCCTCCTAGATGAGTGTGTTGCACCCATGAGTACAGCGGGACATGCCACGCTGGAGAAATTTGCTCTTTTAGAAAGGAAATTTGCTCGAACACCTCCGGAACTGCCGAGACGCCCAGGGGAGAGTCACTGCAGGAAGGGACCATCCGCTGTCCACGTTGTAGATTCCAGCAGAAATATTTTTTTTTTAGATCGTATAGAAGCTCATCAGATGTGTAGGCTCTGAAGAACAAAAGGTGAATGAATGAGCACGCCGGCTTCCCTCTTATACCCGGACATCCGGGGAGGAGTCCGGCATGCAAATTTCTTTCGCCAATTTTCATTGGCCTTTTCTAAATACTCAGTAGATGATAGGTTCTCAAGACAAACCCCATTCTGTCGGTTCGACACAACGTCGAGAGACCGACAGAAAGGGAACTGATGACACACCAATCAGAATCTCAGGATAATATCAATAGGAGCACAGGTAATTGTGCATCCTAGAATCATCTACTGGGCTTTATACTACTTACTGTAAACATACAGTATAATTACAGTACACACTTTATATGAGATAAATTTCTCTTTTCTGTATCCAGTAAACTGTGGCACAATTTTTGCAGAAAATACGGAATACTTTTACAAAATTGGGCCAAAGGTGCAGAGGATGCCATATTTTTTACATTGCCTCCTATTGACAAATCGCTTCACTGTATTGTTTCCTTTATCATCTCTGTAAGTCGCTTTGGATAAAAGCATCTGCTAAATGCCTGAATGTAAATGTTATTTGTGCAGTTGTGTACCGTATTATGTTGCATGACCAGTTTATATTGTTCTTTGGTTTTTGAACTTCTCTTGTCTTGTAAGATCATCTTCATCTACTTTACAGTAGTGTAATGTTTTATTTTTTATTTTTTCCTAAAGCTCATTCTTGCACTTTGCTCTATGTGCACTCTTTTATGTTATATATTCTAATAAACACTAAGCTGTCAAATTATTCTTGAATCCCACTAAGAGTTTTAGTAACAGTGTTTTGAATTGATCTCACCAGTGTCTAAGACTATGTTGCAGTGTGGGTGATTTTGAGGGCTTGTAAGTCATGTCTGCAGGAAAAGTTTGGTTTTTCAGCAAGTTTGAATGGTTTTGAGAATAGAGCTTCATTTTGACCTGAAAATAGGATGTTTGGGGAATTGGGTGAGATGTTATGGATTTGTGTTTACTGTTTTGAGAATACGAGGCATAATTTCAAGAAATGTGTTTAAGCAATTGAGAAAAACTGTAATAATCTAATAGCATTTGAAATTTTGTGGTGAAGGCGTGTCAGGTGACCGTGTCCTTCTTTATCCAGCTCTATCATCTCAGCTCTTGTCAGGTCGCCGCTTCCCATTCTCCGCTCTACCATCAGGTCAGGCCATGAAGACGTGTCAGGTGACCGTGTCCTTCTTTATCCAGCTCTATCATCTCAGCTCTTGTCAGGTCGCCGCTTCCCATTCTCCGCTCTACTATCAGGTCAGGCCATGAAGACGTGTCANGCTTCCCATTCTCCGCTCTACTATCAGGTCAGGCCATGAAGACGTGTCAGGTGACCGCGTCCTTCTTTATCCAGCTCTATCATCTCAGCTCTTGTCTGGTCGCCACTTCCCATTCTCCGCTCTACCATCAGGTCAGGCCATGAACTGCATCCTGCTCGCTGTGGTAACCTTGGAACAATGAGACAAGACTGGCTGAGAGTAGAATACTGTTCTGCACTCTTTGATGCAACAAGTACATCAGTTGTGTTTTTGGTTCCGTTTGATCTAACTAATGCAGCCTAAACCCTCAGAGGATTTATATTATGGAAGTGTTGTGTATGCAAGTTTAAAAAGATGCGTCTTTAGTCTAGATTTAAACTGACAGAGTGTGTCTGCCTCCCGGACAGTGCAGGGAAGACTATTCCAAAGTTTAGGCGCTAGATAGCTAAAGGATCTACCACCTGCACTTGATTTTGAAATTTTAGGTATTACCAACTGACAGGATGCCTGAGAGCGTAATGCACGTGAAGGACTGTAATACAAAAGGAGTTCATTCAAGTATTGAGGAGCTAAACCATGTAGGGCTTTATAGGTAATGAGCAAGATTTTAAAGTTAACGCAATGCTTTATAGGTAACCAGTGCAAGGTTGACAGAACGGGGCAAATATGTTCATACTTTTTTGTATGTGTAAGAACTCGAGCTGCCGCGTTTTGGACCAGTTGGAGTTTTTGTAATAAGCCTGCAGGGCAGCCACATAACAGTGCATTACAGTAATCTAGTCTTGATGTCATGAATGCATGAATTAACTTCTCTGCATCTGACATTGACAGCATATGACGTAGTTTAGATATATTCTTAAAATGGAAAAACGCAATTTTACAGGTGTTGGCGACGTGGCACTCAAATGACAGACTACTATAGAATAGAACGCCAAGATTCTTTGCTGACGACAAGGGTTTTATGGAACATTCGTCAATAGTTAAGCAGTGTTCTTGGTTGTTACTTATAGCAGTTTTCGGTCCAATAAGTAACACTTCTGTTTTGTCCGAGTTCAGTAATAAAAAGTTGTTACTCTTCCAGTTTTTTATATTGACTATGCATTTCATTATTCGATGGAACTGCTGTGTTTCATGAGGCTTCGAGGAAATATAAAGTTGAGTATCATCAGCATAACAGTGAAAGCTAACTCCGTGTCGCTTTATTATATCTCCTAGAGGTAGCATGTACAATGCGAAGAGCAGAGGCCCTAAGAATGAGCCCTGTGGTACACTGTACTCGACTTGCGATTTGCGTGACACCTCATTGTTTATTGCTACAAATTGAAAACGGTCGGATAAATAAGATTTAAACCATTTCAAAGCTAGTCCTTTAATGCCGACGTAATTTTCGAGTCTATGTAGGAGTGTGCTGTGGTCAATGGTATCGAATGCAGCACTAAGGTCTAGCAGCACCAATAACGAGATACAACCTCGGTGAGACGCCATTAGCAGATCATTTGTAACTCTGATCAAAGCAGTCTCTGTACTGTGACATGCTCTAAATCCAGACTGGAATTCTTCATTGATGTCATTCCTTTGGAGGAAGGAGCATAATTGAGTTGAAACTACTTTTTCCAGAACTTTAGATATGAAAGGTAGATTCGATATAGGCCTGTAGTTCCCTAGTTCTCTAGGGTCGAGTTGGGGTTTTTTGACAAGGGGCCTTATATGTCCTAATGTCAGAGATGAGTTAATAATACCAAGAAGAGGATCTATAATTTCTGGGAGCATCTCTTTCAGTTGATTTGTGGGTATAGGGTCTAGCATGCATGTTGTTGATTTAGATGATCTAATGATTTTAGACAGCTCATCTTGATCTACGGTATAAAATAATTGCATTATCTCCCTAAGGGCGCTGTAGTTAGTTTGTTCAGCGGGTTTCACTTCTGATTGCATTGTTATAATTTTTTCTCTAATATCTTGGATTTTATATGTGAAGTAGTTCATAAATTCATCACTGCTATGCTGATATAAAGGATCAGAAGTCACTGACGATTTATTTTTTGTTAAATAAAAACCTAGGGTTGTGCTGGTTTTCTTCTATTAGTGATGAAAAGTAGGCGGATCTAGAAGTTTTTAGGGCTTACCTGTATTTTCGAATACTATCCTTCCATGCTGTACGAAATACCTCTAATTTAGTTTTCTTAAAGTTGTGCTCCATTTTTCGGCCGCTTTATTTGGAGCCTGAGTGTGTTCATTATACCACGGTGTGGGGCTGCCATTTTTAATCTTCTTTAAACGTAGAGGAGCAACTGTGTCTAGCATTACCGAGAAGGTGGAATTAAAATTTTCAGTGGTATTGTCAAGATCTTCAACGTTATTTCTCATGCTAGCGATTTGAGACAATTCATGCAGATTATCGAGAAACGCATCTTTGGTAATTGAAGTTATTGTTCTACCATATTTGTAACAATGAGTTTTATTTACAGCCGTAGGCCAGTGAAGTAAACATAATACCAGATAATGATCCGAAATGTCTTCACTCTGCTGAAGGATTTTAACGTCGTCCACATTTATACCGTAAGACAGTATTAAATCTAAAGTATGATTACGAAGGTGAGTGGGTCCCGACACATGTTGACTAACACCCATGGAGTTAAGAGTGTCTTTGAAAGCCATTCCTAAGGCATCTGTAGTGTTATCTACATGGATGTTAAAGTCACCAACGACAAGGACTCTATCTGCGGCCAGTACTAGTTCTTATAAGAACCCACCAAATTCTTTAATAAAATCTGTGTGGTGCCCTGGATACAATAGCTAGAATAAATTTAAAAAATGTTTTATCCTTAGTATTAGGTGTTGAAACATGAAGTACCATGACTTCGAAAGAATTATATTTAGAGTTCGACTTCTGGGAAATGCTAAAAGAGTTATTGTAAAGTGCTGCGACACCTCCCCCTCTGCCTTTTAGACGAGGCTCATGTTTATAATAATAATCTTGGGGGACAGATTCATTTAAAGTAATATAATCATCTGGTTTTAGCCATGTTTCTGTCAAACAGAGCATGTCTATTTTATGATCTGTTATCATATCGTTAACAAAAAGTGCTTTATTAGAGAGAGATCTAATATTTAGCAATCCGAGTCGTAACAGTTCATTATCTGTATTTTGTTCATGTTTAATTTGTTTTACGTTTATTAAATTACTTTCAAGAGGTTTACGCATTATTTTATGTTTGCTAATCCGGGGGACAGACACAGTCTCTATTTTGTAATGTTTGGGAGAACGGATTATTACATGTTGTACATTTTGTGTATTCTGCGACGTGAGACGGCAAGCAGACAGTTGGTTAGGCCATTCTGTCTGCTCCCTGACCTGGGCCCCAGCGAGTCAAGCTTTAGCATTAGCATTATTAAGACTTTATATAGATTTAATAACTGGCTCATGTTGTGATGTAATAGTTTTTATTGAAAATACAATTTTGTTCATCTCTGGAATGTTCTCATTATTTCGTACACCCCTTTTAGAAAACATACAGAGAAAGAGTGGAAAAGGTGGAAAATGAGCTACTGAAATGGAGACGTTAGGTGTGATACTAATAAATTGAGGGAAGACATTTGTGGAGTTCAAGTGCATTCTAAGCCTCTTTGTTAGATCATCATGTTTAGTAAAAGGAGCCCTTATTATCATGATGGAAATAGCCATGGGCAGTGATGGCGAACAATAGTGAGCTTGTGCAGTGAGAGAGCGTGGGGCTATAAGCGCTTTCAGCTGTGCTCACAATGTCAACCTATTTACCTGCTTGTTCATGCTTGTAGCCCTGTACTGGGAACCTCCGCTATTTACCCCAGAGATAGGAGCCCTAATTGTGGCTAACACAAACCGTGTAGCTATCAGGGGCAGATTCCTTTGTACAAGAGATAAGACTTTATTTGCACTTTCTGAAAGAGGGAGAGTGGCAAATAGCAGATGCTATTTCGGGCTGTTGAGAACTATTTCAAATATTTCAGCAATGACACAACTAGGAGTGCTGTTATAATGAATATGAGCATGGCTAAAATTTGGCCATAGGCACAAGATCACAACAACACTATTGCTTAACAAAAAGTTAAAAGTATTACAAAAAATGCATTCCTGTAGCTCAGTGGTTAGAGCATGGCGCTAGCAATGCCAAGGTCATGGTTTTGATCCCAGGGGATCACATACTTAGAAACAAATGTATAAATGTAAATGTAAGTATAAAGGACCTCGAACAGTAATTACATCAGTGTTCATTCCAGTTTAACTCAAGGTTTTCCATTTTCCGCTCCAATGCTTACTGGTCGACCGATACTAAGGCGAGAGAAAGCACAAGACACACTGACCTTCCAAAAACTCACCCCTAAGGCAAAAATCACACAAATCTACCTCCTGCACAAGAACCACTGCACATCACTCACACATTCTGGTCTAGAACATGTGGAGTGGTACAAACAAGGGTAAATCCCATAACTGGTTTACTATATATTCTGTTTTAAAAACATGCTGTGCTTGAACAGCCTGAGTTTGAGACATTTGAGCTTGAATAGACAGATACAGTACACAGCTGGACCAAGGGACTAACGTTTTACCAATTTTGGCTGGCTGTAACACATTGTTTCTGTGTGAGCGGTTGTAAAAAGCCTGTCAACCCTTCTCCCCCATTCATCCTGATCACATTAACACTCAGTTTAGATCTGTGCACTAATCTTACCTGCAAGTTTCAAATTATTCCAACCGATTTTTCCCCGTTGTTAATTATTTTCTTTGATGTGTACCTGCAGATAACTAAGTCCTAGGATCAATTCGCAATGAAATGAGGGCAAGAGTAAAGTGATAGTAAATTAAACTGTAAAGTAATGTCCATCTGGAGCTGAATTAATATGCCCAAGTATTTCCAGCTGCATGCATTTATTGCAATTAAATGTAAATGATGTACATTTCACCCCCAAGGGTCTGGGCAGACGACCACTCTGCTCTGCGGTTTACTCGGCTGCACTTGTTTTACAAGTACACCACTGAGAATAATTTACACAAAGTGGGCCAAATGATTAATGACTTAATTAATGGAAAGCAAAAGAGTTGAATGGTGTTCTCAAAGAGTTGAATGGTGTTCTCAAATGGCTTGCGTACATACCTACAACTTTTTATGAAATATACTCACAGGCTTCAGAAGACAGCTTTAGCATGGTTGTTAAGCATCATTTAGTGATCTAAAATAAAACATTCATATCTTGCCATCAAGTGTAAAGGGTTTTAGCTGCTGAGCCAAGGCTGCTTTGTTGGCTTGGTTTACGCAGGACAATGTTTTTAACACAGTGTTTTAACTTTTCATTCAAATCTATATACCGATGTTTCTGCACGTAATATCTCATTAGATATGAGGGGAAAAAATTAATTACACAACTTCACCTTCACTTTTGTTTTTGGTTGAATTGACCGTTGATGTCCAAGAGTATACTGCATGCATTCTGTGACATGCACAGCTCTGTTTGTGATAGCCGTGTGCTGAATGAACCAGTGGCCCTGTCAGCTACAGTAATTGTGAGTGGCGTGTCCAGTCCAGATCTCTGCAAACCATATGTGTGACTTCATCCTACCATGCATGCCTCAAAAAGCACTAGACAGGTTTTCCAGATGAACCCATGTGCCCCACTAACTACACAACCTCCATTCTTCCCCTTTAATTTACATGGAAATGGAACTTTGGTTTACATGGAAGCCCAGGAATTGCAGTATACGGTCTTGAGCTTTATTAGCACTGCTAGATTGCAAGTACTCTACATTGCCTTTACCTTGAGCAGCATCCATTATTCCTGAATGAGAGTTAATGTGGAGGGAGTAATTGCATTAGCAAGGCTGATTATTAGGTCTTCTACATCTGATTAGGCATTTTAATAAGATTACACACGACATAGTAATACACTTTGCCAGACTCTTCTTATTAGTACAAGACTGGAATAAGTAAGGCAGGTCGTATTGTAGCAAACAACACTACTGTTTTATTATAAGTTGTAGGTACTAACACAAACCCTCTTAAAGGAGACATCATTTAATTTGTTAAATCAATTAAATCATAAAGGTTGAAAAAAGCAAATTGCTTTTGTGTTTCACTACTGCCTCCATAATCAAAAATGGCAAGGGAATGCGTTCGTTAAATGCTTATAGAATATTGTATTAGTTCAAATAGTTTTTATCTCCCTCTGGGGCCAGTGTCTGTCTGTCATGTTTTAGATCAGTGCCGTTAACCCCAACAGCACATGTTGTAAAACACTCTGCAGTCAACATGGGAAATACACACATCTCACAAGACTTACGCTAAGGGACAAAAACTCTTTTATTTTCATTTGCATACATCACACTGAGATTGAGCAACAAGGCTTATATAAAAAAATTAGACAGTGCAGATCATTTCATACTTATGCAGTATATAAATACAGTTGCGCACATTACCGGATATGGAGTTAGATGGGCAGGAGCCCTGAGGTGAAACACTTCCAGATATTTTTTAAATGTCATTTTTAAATCGTACTTCTATAATTAAACCTTAAAGGTATTTGTTAAACATTTTGATTTGGTTATATTTGTTGTAATACACGTTTATGTAGTGTTCTTCTGAACCAGTGTTTGACAGCGTTGATTGCGTTTTTCGAAGTGGTCTATACTGTATGTGATCCTGACTGTCAAATTCCAACAAGTAAATCATTTTTTTGTGATTTACCGTTTTCTAGATAAACTCATTGCACATGGTGTAAAGGACATTATGTGAGAATATAACACTGATATCTTTAATACTGACTGAGTAAGACCATGTCAAAAATAAAATCATAGTGTAATTAATGGTTGAATTTAACTTTGGTGTTCTTTATCTCATATTTCGATTGACATTAGGCTACTGAAAAGACAATGGTCAACTTTATTAGGAAAGCAGATTTTGGGACAGTCGTCATAATCATTGTTGGGTGTAACTAGTTACTAAGTAATTAGTTACTGTAATTTAATTACTTTTCCTTTGAAAAAGTAAAGTAATGGATTACTCTTATTTTTTCTGTAATTTAATTACAGTTACTTTTGATATAATTAAACTAAATACTTTGTGTAATATATGTGTGTGCAATAGTGGAATTGACATCAAAATTCAAAGTCTAACTTTAAATCCTTGCTTTAATGTATAATTCTCACATTTGTAATACTTTGGTCAGTTAATAAGAGTACTTTATGTAGTTTTATAGTATTTATTTTAATGAATTAAAAGAGCCGTTTCATGTCTATCCTTGAATCACTTAACTAATCAAGGTTGATATAGGATATAGAAAGTAAATAGTAATAAGTAATTAAATACTTTTTGGAGAGAGTAATTTCTACAGTAATCTAATTACACTATTGAATATGTAATTAGTAACTAGTAATTAATTACTTTTTGAGAGTAACTTACCCAACACTGGTCATAATACATAAAATTTTGTCCTTTTAATATCATGATTGCAATGTGATTGTAGTCATCCTAGACAATGGACTTTACCTGAAAAGTCAATTTTATGCCATTTAATAATAATATTACCTTATTGCATTTATATTAGATTTGTTTCTAACTTTTACCTTGTAGACATATTTTTCTGCCACCAACACACATACAGTGGGTCTCTCTTTTTAAGTGTGTACCTCTTCTTAACACACATGCATGCATGCACATACACACACACGCGCGCACACACACGCACGCACACACACACACAGGAAATTAGCTGCATTAAGAAGCGGATCAGCAGGCGGAGAAAGAAGAGCAGGGGATTATTGGATTGAGTGACAGCTCCCATCTCCACAGAGCTATCAGAGTCATCCAGGTTTACCAGGACTACAACAAAACATAACTGTTTATTCAATCCATCTAACCTCACAGTAATCTTAACATACAATCGCCTTCTCAGATTGTGAATCTGACGTCACAGTACAGCACAGAGGACATAACCACTCTGCAGTGTTTTTTTTTGTAAAGGCATTAGAGGTGAAATGTTATCAACAACCTTATATTCATTTTCCAGCTAATTTTTAATAGATGCAGATGTTTACTGGTAAAATCAGAGCTGAGAGTAGTGGACTGAAATCCAACAAACCAGGAAATGACATCAAATTTGCTGACTGATGAGTGTTCAAATTTTGCAGGGCAGATTCATTTGCACCTGCATATGGGCAAATATGGTCTCCACTGGGAGCATGTGTACTGTAAATCACAATCACAGATATCCTTCACCTCCTGCAGTTTAACATTAGAAAAGAACTCCATGGTTGTTAGGGCAGTTCACATCTGCCATAATATAATCATTGTGAATGCAACTGGAACATGACAGTAGGACCACAGCTTCTGTGTTAATTTAATTGAAATATCTTTTGCAATCCAATCAAACCCACCATGTGAAGAAGTACTGGTGCAATAGCAGAGGTGTTGGTCAGTATCATTGACTGGGTCATTGATCTGTCATCCCTCACTGACGTCAGGTCACAAGTCGAGCATGATTTATTGAGTTCTGACCTCCTGAGTCACAGGCTCTGCTATGCCCTTTTGGGCTGACGCATCTGTATCAAAGAACCCGGGTCAATGCGGGCCAAACTTGGATAATACATACTATTTGAATGTGTATCACACAACTAAAAAATGCTTGAGTAATTAAATGACTGATGGCTTTTGACATTTAACATTAACATATTTTTATTGGCCTTCAGGGGTTTGCAAATATCCATGACTGCATTATATCTTATTAAAAATGATCAGTCAATACACATAGTCAAAACAAAACAAAGAAATTATCAGTGCCAAAAAAGAATATTTTAGCAATATTTAGACACTAACTCATGGTTGTCATCTCTTCAAATTACAATTACTCAGCGCTGTTTCTATGGAGACACCCCTACCAATAAATGAAAGCAAATCATGTAGAATAGACAAGTAGTTTTAGGCATACATTTATTACAACTGATCATCAAGACATAATACATTAGGTTAAATAATATAATATTATTTAGTAAATTAAACAACAAAATAAATAAACAAACAATGACCACAATTGATTAACATGAATTCACCCTAATTTAAAACTGTGGCTTATTAAATTTGTAAATACAACAAAGGCATCTTTTAAGTTATATACTATTATATATTATATACAGTATATAGCTATATATATTATATAGCTAATACTCTGAAATTTTATATTGTTTGAAAATAAACTTTTTGCATTTAACTTAATCTATACTTTTAAGTGTATCTGATTCCTGTTGGCCTTTCATTGTCAGAAAGTCAGGAGACGGCGCTGTTTACAGAGAAAAAATTTAGAAAAAGCCAGTGAGCTGTCCAGCGCCATGCCAAATGAGACGCGTGACTCATAAGATGAAACAGGGGATTAGGTGGTAATGATCTGGCAAATGATTTTGAAATTGTAATTATCTACCCTGTGTGTGTGTGTGTGTGTGTAAAGGATAAAAACAGAGAGAGAGAATAAGAGAGAAACGGGCTCATCGAAGAGTCAATAAGATAACGGTGATTAAGTATTTGATAAAAACAAGTAGTTACTTCAAAATGAAAGCCATGAAATTTTTCCTGTGCATGAAATGGTGCTGATAATAGTGTTGTGATAAGTTTAACAGGCTTTATGTTTGAGCTGTCTGATCTCTCTCTGACTGGTGAGTGCAGACAAAGAGGATACAAGCAAAGACTGCTCTCACTCTAGCATAAACACTTGACCTGACCAGTCCCACTCTTACTGGTGTTACAATGCTCAAGCACTTCAGTGTACTAGAGATGAACATCAGAAACCCCTCAAAATCCTCCTCTGTGAATGATACATCAAATATGGCACAACAGTAATACATATTCATCACCTTACCGGCTGAAATCAACAACATAATCCGCTGCAAACATTTGTTTCCTGTGTCTTTCCTGTGGCTCTGTGGTTAGAGCATGGCGTTAGCAACACCAAAGTCATGGGTATGATCCCAGGGGATTGCACATACTTCGAAACAAAATGTATAGTATAATGCAATGTAAGTCGCTTTAAGCGTCTGCCAAATGCGTAAATGTACAGTGCAATACAACACATACATCAGAAGGACCACTGTATTGTTATTCAGATATATAACAGCTACACACCAAATCGAACCGAACAATGTAGGCCTAATCAGTGGAAACATCTACAAATAGAGCCTTTAAAATCTTTTATGGTAGCTTGCTGCCTCCTTCTGCTCCAAGATTACAATTGCACTTGTGTTTCAGAATTGTGTATGAAAAATACAACAATTTCAAATATTTAAATTAAAAATACATTTCTATCATTGGCATGAATTACTATTTTTGGGGAACTGTTCCTTTAAGTGTAATTTTGAATTAACAGCCTGTTTTCTATATCTATTCTAATAGAGTACCTCAGAGATGACGTATTTTTGTATGCAAACTCACGAAGCCAGTTAGCATTTTAGCACTTCTGGTTCCATCGTCGCAGGTTTTTTGAATGTGTTTAAATTGCCTAAAATAAGGTCTGGGGTTAACAAAACCTCTAAATATTTTCAAACTTTAATCTATAACATAACACACAACAGTTATAGCCCGCTATAAAAGCTTTATTGTGTCTTAAAAACAGCGGTTGCTAACAAGTTGCTAAAAATTACAACTTCCTTTGGCGGGGACATTAGACATCATTGTGAATAACAAATAATGCAACATGGGCAAAACGATCTAAAAACTTGCATTGGGATTCATTCACAGACTAATTACTTACCAGGGAAGGAACATGTTTTTAATAACGTTTGAAAAGTTTGAAAGTTTGAAAATTTGCCACAGTTAAAATTGAAAAACCATGCTTACTGTAGTAAAAAAATGGTTATCACAAAATAACCATGGTTTTGAAAACCATGTTTTTTGTAAAAACCATAGTAAACGATGGTTACTGTAGTAAAACCATGGTTTTGCCCTAAGTAATCAATCCACCAAAAAAACTAAAACTAGTTAATTTTCGTAAGGGTGTCGGAGGCTTAGTGTTGGTGACGTTGATATCGAGCGACCGTATAGTGTAGGCCTCTCTGTTTAGCCGCATGTTAGCTTTTTACTTCTGACGATTGTATTTAAGCCTCAAAAGTAACAAATGTTTATCTGTAAAGATTATCTTGATAGACAAAACATGTAAACATAAAAAACCTTTGTTAATCTCAGAGTTTATTTTTTACGATCTTCCAAAAGTCTATCGAAAAATGCATAGACATTTATATATATATAACTAGACGCCGCATTGTCCGCTGGATCATATAAGGTCGCCGCCATATTGGTGAGGGCAAAAGCCGACTACAAAGACATACGAGTGATTGGTGGAGCTGCAGTTATCTGGATAAAAACACAACATCGTTTTCATTTCTCAACTAATTTCAATACTTTTCTATTTACGTGAAGTACATTAACGTTTTGGCTCCAGTTAAAGATGGTTAGACTTGAAAATGTATTTATTGTCATACGGAACTGTTAAAACTCAGGCTTGTCAAGCAATCGTTTAGGCTTAATTATTGTCTACACATATCTAATGTGAAATAATTTAAGGTAGATTAAATGCACATGATCAGAACACAGCTCGTTCACTTTAAAATCCTAGGAAATATCAAAACAATTCGTCTTTACTATATGACTATATACTGCATTTTCATACTTACAATGCACAGCAGTGTTATTTAATTTACTATATCACATAGGCCTACATTATGTTTTACTGCTGTAACGGGTTTACCGGATAAATAAAAGAACATCTTTTATCTTTTTATCATCTAAAATTACTACAGAAAAAGCCATTTTCACAGTGAAAAACATTCGTTTTTATATAACACGTACGTAAATTAAACTATATTACCTTGGGTGTTTTGTTCGATGATTCAAATAAATCATCTTGGTTACGGATGTAACCTCGGTTCCCTGATGGAGGGAACGAGACGTTGTGTCGAACCGACAGAATGGGGTTTGTCTTGAGAACCTATCATCTTCTTAGTATTTAGAAAAGGCCAATGAAAATTGGCGAATGAAATTTGCATGCCGGACTCCTCCCCGGATGTCCGGGTATAAGAGG